>NW_009648250.1:5169490-5173070 GCF_000708025.1 Charadrius vociferus | reverse complement strand
AGGAATGCAGTTTGCTTGCACAAAAGTCCTGGGAAAGGGTGTAAAATGATGTACTACCCCGGTTGTAGCTACGAAATATGTGAAATCGCTGTGACCTTGAAGAGCTAGGATGTTCCCAGGACTGTGGTCTGTTGGACCTCTGCAGTAGGCATATCCAGCAGTTCCCCAGTTTCCATGTTCAGCGCAGTCTATGAAACAATGCTTGCCTGGATTTCTTGCTTGCTATTCTGTATAAAGTAGCAGTATGCCATTTCTACTGCAGCGTGCTTGAGAGAACATGAGAATGAGCCCTTGTAAAATAGTAACTGTCAGTTTTCTGCAGAACTAGCAGAGCTATGCAATCTCTGCAAAGGGTTTTAAGGCGTGTCTTAAGGCTAGATGAGAACAGCACGTAAAATACCTACTTGCTGTTGGGTTCCCAGAAGCAGCTGTAGATGATTGAGCCGGGGGGGAAACCCCCTCAAAAAACCTCTTTTCTCTAGAGCACCTCCATGTGCTTTTGCCACCCAAGTAGCTAGGATGGAGCAGCATGTGACCAACAGCCCATTGATATTTTTCTCCCTGTGCTTGCAGTGAGTTACAAGACTAACACCTCGCATACAAGATAGCTGGTGGTCTTCCCGCAGGGCCGTGGACAGGGTGTGCTGCCAGGGCAGACAGGTTTCAGGCAGCCTGCGCCCGAGCTGAACATAGGTGGTACAGCAGCCAACACCACCTCGAGCGAGCCTTCATCTTCCACTGCCCCCCAGATTAAGCAGATGACAGTGTACATATAGTCATTCAAACCCCATGGCTTGGTTTGCCCCCCCTCATAAGTCAAGAGGGAGCTCTAAAACTGGCTTGAAAAGTATGTGTTTGTTGAGACTCTGGACTGCACGTCTCCTCAGGATGGTGTGGTAGGAGATAAATCATATCTTGTTCCTAGAAGCCAAATGTAATTCTGTAACTTGCAGCCCTTCCACAAAAACTAAAAACCTGCAGAACCCACATCCTGAAACTCAAGCTATATCTACCCCATATCAACAGATCATTCTTCTCTCTCTTGTTCAGAAGGTTCAAAACTGCTCAAAGAAAACTCAAAACTAGTGCCTGATGCCAATTCACATTGTCTTACCATTGTTTTTGCCCCTGCTGATGGTTTAAATATACATCCAGTTTTGCGGTACAATGGGTATCGTTGCTGTCAATGTCTCTATTATCATTTATTGCTGAATTTTAAGCATCGTTCTAATTAGTAAACAGGATCCAATGACAAATCTGCTCTATTTTCTCTCCAACAGTGGAGAAGCAATCATTTTATTTTCATGCAAAACCATATGGGTTTTTTGTTGCAACTTTCAGGATAAGTTTATTTAAAATCATTAATTTCTAATTTGTCTTTTTTCATACCTTTTTTTTTTCCATTTCATTCTCACTGAAGTTAAATAAAGTATTTTTCCTTATTTTTAATTCTAACCTCTTTTTCCACTGAACAAAAAGAGGGAAATTACTCTGATGAAAAAATAATTAACTTTTTCCATTGGGAACTCAAGCAAAATGTTACTTGGTGTTATTTTTCTCTCACTTCAAGAGATAAAGTTGAAAGTGAGAAAAAAATGTTATTTTTAAAAGCAATAGTGTTGCTTTCCTCACTTTTTTTTATTTTAATATTTAACTCCCCCTATTCTATGGGGAAAGTGGGAGGAGTGGGAAACAGCTGAAATACCGACTGAAATGGATATTTCACCACAAGCAAATAAAAATTTTCTTTCTTTTGCTGTTTAAAAAGTAATCATTAAAGTTGAAGTAATATAATTTAAAATACTTGAAATGAATGTCAGATGAGCAATTTTTCTCTTGCATATAGTTTAACATAAAGCTTGCTATCTTAAAAAGTAAAGTAAGTATTTCCCCTCTTAAAGAGTCTCTCCTGGAGTCCAAGTCCCTGGCCTTTGCTGTATCACTGCTGCAGGAGAAGCTTCTCCAGCAATGCCAGCTTGAGGATGTTGGGAATGAGGATGCCTTCCTATCTAAAAAAATGGAGGAGGACAAGAGGAGTTGCCTTAATGAACCACATGGCCAGGTCCTTGAAGGGATGTGCAGGGCTCCTGAATCATCACATCACGGCCAGTGTTTGCAGGATGCTGCTCTGCTGGGGTCAGGGCCATGTGCCGACTGTCCCTCTGTGCCTGCGCTGCTGCTCTGTGCTCTGCTGAGTTGCCCTAAAGGACCAATGCATGGAGGACACTTTACCAGGAGGTAAAGGCTGGACCATGTGGTGATGGTGGACCCGCTGACTGCAGGAAATGGGGAGTTTGGGGTCACACATGTGGAAGTGGAAGTACTGAGAGTGACAGTAGGTCACACTGGGAGGGCATCAGTTAAGGTACAAAACGTTATGGGTATTATTTCCCCTAATATTGGTGGCATATTTTTTACTTCATTATGCATCAGGAAACACTTTTTCACTGTGAGGGTGACAGAGCACTGACACAGGTTGCCCAGAGAGGTGGTGGAGTCTCCATCCATGCATACTCAAACCTGACTGAACACAGCTCTGAGCAACCTACTGTAAGTGGCCCTGCCTGGGCAGGGGGATTAAAAAAGATGACCTCCAGAGGTCCCTTCCAACCTCAACCATTCTGTGATTCCGTCACCTCTGGTGCAGGCAGGCAAAGCGTCATCACTAAAATACATTATACCTCACTGCCTCTACTTATGAACACATAGCTGCTTTAGGAACCTGCTTCATGACATATTGTGCAGTCCTCAGATTGACATTTTTCTCCGTGAAGACAGCCTTCTGAACCACTTTGCTTTCAGTAAAGTTCTTAAATTGGTCGAAGTAATGCACGTGGATATGTATATCTTTTATGCTAGGGGTGACATTTGGCCTGGGACCTATATAGGGCCAGCATAGGGGTTTGTGCATCATAGAATCATAGAATGGTTTGTGTTGGAAGCGACCTTAAGGATCATCTAGTTCCAACTTCCCTGCCATGGGCAGGGACACCTTCCACTAGACCAGGTTACTCAAAGCCCCATCTAACCTGGCCTTGGTGCATCACTGAAACCTCATTTAAAACTTGAAGGCAGGACTTGAATGAAACGTGAATATTAGTGAGTAACAAATGGCACACAGCACCAAGAAGCATGTTCTGGTTTTAGACGTCAAGCACTTTATTTGAAACCGCCTGTTTACTTTAAAAAATATCAGATCTGCAGGAAAAATACAGCTCTACATGTAGTAGTTGAGTATACTCTATTGGGGGACACCAGTTTGGTACTGAACATACGAAAGGAACAAAACCAAACCAAAAAAAAAAAAAACAGACAAAAGCCAGACAGCAGGTATCAATCATTGTCTCTTTAAAACAGCAAGACATATTCCATAGTCCACATGACTTTTGCTGTTTCTTCTACTGAAGTGGTGTATCGATGTGATTTAGCTGCAGCTAGGAAGCTGCTATCAGTTTCAAACAGTGAGGGTCACATGACACTGAGTCAGCTTTAGACAGCACATCTCCACATTTCACCCAGCAGTGGTTCTGTTGATATGCTCCATATTGCAGAATATAAATGGGTTTCCAGATAGGGAAAG
>NW_009648250.1:5166733-5169472 GCF_000708025.1 Charadrius vociferus | reverse complement strand
CCTGAGTGAAATACTGACATGGCAAGTCACAGTGTGAACACTGACCATGGAGCCAAGCATTTTCTTCTTTGATACACTAAATTCTTTTCACCTCTTACTTTTTGAATTCACAGGCATTTTCCCAGTTATGTATGTCCTCATTTTTTCTTAAAATAATAAAGTGCTAAAAAATATGCATTTTGTGTACTGTGTGCATTTCTCAGAGTAACACATTTAACCTGCTATGCTTGTGAGGCAAGTATATGTTTTACCTTTATGTCCAGGAACAAATACCAGCCTATTCTGCAACCAGTCAGCAAGTCCCCTTGGCAAGCCCCTTCCATGCCCCAGAGATGAGCTGCTCTTGTTGGTGATTGAAATAAAGGCATGTCCCAAAGCTATATAATTTTGGCATTGCAGTGGGAGAAGCCAGAAGCTGGCTTTCTCCAGTGGGCACCATGTGGGAAGTCTTGAGGGTATCCCTAATTAGAATAGGTTATTAGGGTGGGGGTCACATAGGACACAGCCACAGGTGAGTGGACATTATTTCTAGGTAGGCATCTATACTACCCCATGGAAACTGCCAGGATCAGTAAGGAAACACCAAAGTCAAAGCTGGGTTTAGATAAACACGGGTACCCAAAGACCAACACTCTGTAACTATGAATACCTCTCAGACTTTAGAACTGCTGCTAGTTCTTCTGCGTCTACGTCATTGCATTTGTTCCATCAGCAGTGTCAGCTCTAGTGAAGAATGAGCACCATTGCTCTTTACCACTGTGTCATCTCAGCCACCTGACAAGGCTGTAAAAATGCTTGTCTGAACTCTACAACCTTCAGACTAATGGCAGCTCAGAAAAATAGTCTGTTTTGGATGCAACACCCAAACACATCATGCCGTATTAGCCAAGGCTCTCAATGCTGCATGTATGCAAAGGAACTATTAACGTTAAAAACACTACGTGCTGTAGGCAGATATAACATTACGGACCAGCACCTACAACAATGCTGCTTCAATCTTTGTGGGTGCCTCTAGGCAAGTAAAACAAATAACTTAGTAATGACTACCTGAAATGCATGTTAATTAGAATGAGTCCAGTGTGCTCTGGAACAAAGCACATATTCTAAGAACACAGCACTGCTGTATCGGTTCATCCAGGCAAGCACTCTGTGTTTCTAAGCAGCAGACAGGGAACTTGAGCAGTCAGTACTGGAAGGAGCTTGTCGTGGTTTAGGCCAAATCGCCCACTGGGGACGTGGGGGACCCCAGATGGAACTGACAGATGCTCCCCTCTACCCCCCTTCAAAAACAGAGGCAGAGGAGGGAAAAAGAGACTTATGAGTTTAGAAGGAACTAATCTACTTTAATGAAATATTAATATTCAAATAAAAGGAAATAATGAAATATATACAAAACCATATCAGGCTCCCAGGATGACAGTCACGACACCAGACTGGACTTAATGATGGACAGGAACTGGATTCCGGATCTGCATTCAGGATCGGGATCAGAGGCAGATGAACAGACAGAGTCCTCCTCAGACATTGGCCATTGAAGAAAGAGGCTGACCCTTTGATCCCTCAGCTTTTATACTGAGCATGAGGCAGATGGGATGGAATACCCCGTTGGTCAGTTTTGGGATCACCTGTCCTGTCCCCTCCTCCCTGCAGTGGGACCGCACTGCGCTTTTCTGCTTTCAGCCCTCCAACAGGGCAAGTAACCAAGTTATCTGCCCTTGGATGTTATAGCAGTAAGTATAAGCAAGAGGCTCCCTGCATACCATGCCTGGGCATCAACTATAAAGATAGGTCTTAACACTCTGAGAGCAAACATTGTCTGCACAATATACAGTTAATTTCAGCAGTTAGAAGAGGCCCAGCTAAGAAGCAACGTTACTGAACAAAATTGGTCCTGTTTTACCTCAAACCAGGACAGAGCTGCACACAGAGGAAGTGTCTTCTCAGTCAGGGACCAGAGGTTATCTTAAAAAACAGGCTATAAAAATTTATATCCTTTCCTAGGTCACAGGGAGATTTCTCCCACATCACTTTAGCCATATAAACAAGAGGCTTAGTATAAACCAGCGCCTTGCTTCTGTCAGTAAAGTGAGAGGAATGCCTCAGAGAGGCTGATTTATCTGACTGCTCTATCCCATTTTAGGAGATGGTAAAACACTTCTAGGAGGTGATTCAAGTTTATCTCTTCAGTGGGTCTCAGTGAGTATTGGTGAGCAGATGTCTAACTTTTATGTGGACAGAATGAAACCTTTGTTTTTGTAATTGTAGATGCTTTCCAATACCATTGCTCCCTAGAGTTGCTTGAGCCTGGTCAAAATTAGTTACCCAAAGCCCTTTGAAATTCCAGAGCCTTAAGAGTATGGGTTTCAGCAGCTTGCCCAAACCCAGTGCTTTTCTTGTGTAAGTCATACATTCATGGGCCTTGAAGACGTGCAGAAAGGCTATGCTTGAACTACCTCATTAAGCGAACTGCTTTCAAATGAAAAAAGGTAGCAAAAAAATTGGGGGGGGGGGCATGACTCAAATTTTGCTGCAGTGTTCCAGCGAGATGCCGGAGACAGGACCCTTGGCCTCCAACAGTGGAACTGCTTTGCCATCCGTCGCCATCAGGGCTGCAGCCCCGATGCCAGCTTCCCCAGACGAGCCGCCCAGGTCTGTAGGAGCATCACCTGCGACTCCTCACCTCCGTGCTTCGACGCTGGCACTCCCGGGAGACCCGGGCCCCGGGAGCACGGGACGCGG
>NW_009648250.1:5095724-5165655 GCF_000708025.1 Charadrius vociferus | reverse complement strand
GTCCTCCGCCGCCAAACCAAACCGGCGGGATTCGGGGCGTTTTCCTCCTCGGCGGCGAAGGCTGCCCGAGCGGGAGCGCAGCCGTGCCTTTGTGTCTAACTTTGGGCGGCGAGACTTTTTCTCTCGGCTGGAGATTTTTTCGGGACCCGAGATTCATATGCGCATATTATATATTTCGATGAAGAAAAAACATGTGGGTAACAAGGCTAATACCTGAGTGCTCAGCTTCATTATTATCCGGCTACGGGCTGCTTTGAGTCGCTGTTTATTTGTCCTTTTCTTAAGACGGTGATGCAGGAAGGTACCGCAAGTGAAATGACAGTTTTATAAGTTCATGATGTGGTTTCTCATACAATAGATTGCAGTATGTATGCAGAGGAGAAAAAAAAGCCCTGTTGCAGTAATAGTGGTATGAAGCACAAAGAAAATTATTGCTGGATCCTATTTGAGTTTGTTAAACTCAATTGATACCTGATTTTGTAAAATATATTTTTGTTCTGGGCTGGTGAAACCAGAGATTTCAGAAAGCTGCCATTGTTAGAGGGGAGGAAAAGACCCTGGAATGGGGAACTGATAGCACGCCTTGTCATGTAGGTGTGGTTCATTTTTTTCCAGCTAGGACTTCGTTTGTCTCTATTGTTGCTTTCTCAAGCATTTGTTGGCTATTTCTCTTGGTTCTTTTCCACAACTGTTTGTGGTAAAGGGCTGCCTCATCACAGCTAACCAGCTTCACTGTGACCTGTTCATCTTTATTGCTACCATTGTCTCCTAGGGAGAACTACTGAGGCAGATGCTTTGTCATTCGGAGCCTCTTCAGCATTGCACTTTCCTAATTCTATCTAATTTTCGGCTCTGTCAGAAGTGAATTGGTTGCATTTTAATTACATTATTAAAAATTATAGAGCAAATGGATAAAACTTCTGCCCTCAAGACAGCTGATGTCATCCTTCCTCTGCAGAAATGCTCTTCAGTCTCTTCTTGAAGCTTCTATTGTACAGTTGCTGCTGCATAGCTCTGTTGCTGCTACCTCCTGCCATTAAGCATAACACCACGTACAGTTTTAGATATTCAGAGGGAATGCTTTGGCCTTTCTATTCATCAATTTGGATTAGAAGTCACCTTGCTGTTCCTGGTGTCAGACGATCTGATTGAGATTTTGCCTGCTAGGAAAAAACCTTGATCAAATTTTGAGGTGTATTGTTCTGGATGGGTACACTGGCAGTTTGAAGCTCTGACTGCGTGAGGCAAATATGGGCTCGACAAACCTTTTTCTCTTTGGAAAGTGTGCTGTAGTCTGGAAAAACCCACTTCTTTCAACCTTTATTCAGACCCTTAAATGCATTTTGGGTTCTTGATAACTCCGCCTCACTGTCTTCTCTGGTACATCTCCTGAGTACCATCACTGAAAACTGTGGATTCATGCGCCAAACTGCAGAGCAACGTGTTAAAGAAAACATCTGCTGATAACACATCAGTGGTGTGATGCTACGCAACCTGGTGGAATGCAGAGTCATTTCTTAATATATCATGAAGAGGGAATGGCGTGGTGAGATGTGTTTCCAGTAATTACATTTGGGTTGTGACTTTGCTAAGGGGGCAAATCCTCCAACCCACTGTCCACCAAAAAAGGGGGGAGTGAAGAGAAAGCTTCAAGATTTTTCCACTTATTTGGTAGATGCTACTGGGTGTGTCCTGCCTGCCGTCTGATTAGTCCTGTGTCTAGTGGCATTGCACTCCCAAGACCAACCTTTATTCAGACCCTTAAATGCATTTTGGGTTCTTGATAACTCCGCCTCACTGTCTTCTCTGGTACATCTCCTGAGTACCATCACTGAAAACTGTGGATTCATGCGCCAAACTGCAGAGCAACGTGTTAAAGAAAACATCTGCTGATAACACATCAGTGGTGTGATGCTACGCAACCTGGTGGAATGCAGAGTCATTTCTTAATATATCATGAAGAGGGAATGGCGTGGTGAGATGTGTTTCCAGTAATTACATTTGGGTTGTGACTTTGCTAAGGGGGCAAATCCTCCAACCCACTGTCCACCAAAAAAGGGGGGAGTGAAGAGAAAGCTTCAAGATTTTTCCACTTATTTGGTAGATGCTACTGGGTGTGTCCTGCCTGCCGTCTGATTAGTCCTGTGTCTAGTGGCATTGCACTCCCAAGACTGCAGAAAGAAAGAAATAGCTCCAGTTCAGCCATGCTTCCAGCAGTTACATCCGTGCTGTTAAAGATCTACATCATTGGATTGACCTTGGATTTTAATTCCAGATTTACCTCTGTTCTACACAAACCTGATTTGGTTATATAATGTATATAACGCATTATGCTACTTTATAATGTACATGCATAATTTTTGCATCCAGACTGCTGAATCATGCAGCTGCAGGTTTGGGATATTATCTCCAAATCCTAGCTTCAGCTTCTAGGACTATTGTGTGCATGGGATGTCCGGCCCCTCCTTTTTTTTTTTTTTGGCTATTTATTTATTTTGAGTCCTATATTTTGGACATTGCCTGGCTCAGCAGTCTTGACTGCGTCTAATCAGAATCTTATCCCTACAGGAAATTTGGATTCACGACAAAAGCAGCTAAGGATGGTGGACAGGCCCTATCATTAGCACTGCTGAATCATAGTCTGTGCTGCTTAGCTGATCTCCAGAAAGCTTTGTAGTCTCCCCACACAAGCTTGCTATCAGAGGCCAGCGAGCTGTTTATCTTCCAGCTTCTTGAACTTCAGTGCTCATTCTTTCAAAGTACTTCAGCTTTGTGATCGATGTTGGTTTACTAGTCATAGTTTTCATATGTGCTGTATGTGCGTGGTATTATATCATCTTTATTTTTTTTCTCTTAAATATTCCAACACCTGGAAAACATTAAAGCCTGCTGAGCTGTATTTGTCTGCCAAAACTACGCCCCAAAAATGCACCATATGGCCAAGAGATTTTTGAGAAATGAAAATAAGGAGACTTGCTGAAGAGACTCACTGCTCATGCCTCTGAACAACGATGCATTAGTCAGGAAGTGGAGGTGGCTGGTTATAGCTCAGTTATTTTTCTCTTGAGTGGTTATGAAACACACAGGCAATACCATATTTCCAAATTTATTTAGAGTTTCAAATGGCAGCTACTTAATAGCTGGTAGCATATCCCAGTAGTAAGCATGTTCCTACCTGGACTATGATGCTGATGAGGAAAAGCCCTGGATGAATTCTCCCTGAAGAGGCTTCAGGCTCTTGAAATGCAGATGTTCATATTTGCATGGAGAACCTACTCAGAGCTGCAATGGGAAACCGGCTCTGCAGATCTAGTTTCTCTGCTCTTCCCCCCTTTCTCCTCCTCATCCTTCAGCCCTACAACATGGCTTCTGCCAGCGCGAGTCCTGAAGTTTCTGCTGCCTTGGAAGAGAATATACCATGGGAGGTAGTGTTGACAGTCATGTTCACAGCCTGAAGCGCTGACAGAGTTACCAGCAGGAGTGTTGGTGCTAGTCTCACAGTGAGGGGTTGGCCAGGCACCTCCTCCCCAAACCCCGAAGTGATTTAACTCGACAATTTCATGCAAAGGCATGGTCAGGCATGTGGGGAGGGGCCACCAGACACTTCCTCACCTGCAGTCCCTTCTGCATTTGCCAGCTAATTTGTGTAAGACTAATGATGTTCCTTTGCGGGGGGAATCACTGTAATGTTGGTGTTCAAAATCGCAGCAGTGCCTGGACTTACCTGTAGTGCAACTGCTTGCTCATTATTTTTCAAAAGCAGAAGATTTTTCAGAAGAATTTCAAAACAAGAAAATGATAGAAAAATGTTAAGCATGTTCTCTAGATTTTTTTTTTCCCCTGATCAAATTTCAATCCTTAAAAATATATTTTTGGAATAAAATTTTTTTTGAAGTGTCAAGTGTCTTACTTTCTAAGTAGCTGGGGGAAAAACTGTAGGGAATAGACGTGCTGTTTAGTTTTTTGAAAGAAAAAAGATCAAGTGTAGCATCTTTAAATTTCAAAACTAGAGTTTTGATACTTCATAAATAAAAGATCACTTAAATTTTAATTTTGAATATCAGATGCTTCAAAGCTTTTGAATGAAGAAGTCAGTAATTTAATACTTTGTATTTAAATATTAACTTGCAACATGCTAGGTAAGGTTGCCCTTCTTATCTCGGAGGGACTAGTACAATGGTCCTGCAATGTGACTAAAGTGTCCTCCAAGTGATTCACTCTTAGTTTTGTAAATCAGTGTACTGCTATTTTGAAGTCAATTCAGGGACAGAGGCAGATTTCCTCTTCCTTGTGACAGATTCCTGTCCACAGTGCTCATTCTGAGCACTCAGCACTGTCCAAAAAATAGGTGTGTGCCTTTAAAGGAAGAGAGGCTGGGTTTGGAATTTAGAAATATGCAAGTAGCATGAATGCAAAAGGAGAAATAGCCAGTTAAAACTTCTACTGCTCATGTATTAAGCTGGATGTGTTCTGTGTCTTGAATTTTAGGAATCCGATCATGGGACACAAACTTGATTGAATGCAACCTGGACCAAGAACTCAAACTTTTTGTATCTCGCCATTCAGCTCGATTTTCCCCTGAAGTTCGAGGTGAGTTTTTGGGAGTGTTTTACAAGGGTTTTTTTGTTTGTTAGTTTTTTTTTTAAGAGCCCACTGTTATTTGTGATTCTTTACAACGAATACATTTTTTTCCTTTATTTAAAAATATGGCTTGAAAATTATAATTTTTTTAACTTTCTCACAACTTTAAAATAGTCAGCTGTTTAGGTTAGCTTCAAGTATATTGCCATGATTACTTTGGCAGTAGGTGTTAGTTTTAGGGCCACATTTAAGTAAAACTCACTTTTTGACTGAACAGTTTGTTTATGTAGCAACAATCTTGTAGTCCCAGAGACTGAAGCTTATTGTGGTAGGTAGAGCACATACAAAAAAATAGCCTGGAAGGTTAGCTCTACAGTTTGATAGAGCCAGAAATGGTGTAACAGCTGTTGCACAAGCACAGCTCAAGCCCTATGTTTCTTCCCAAAGGGCTTGGACTTTTCTCTTTCTTGGTATGAAAAACTGAGGGGTGGAGAACTTACCTTGACTCACAGGAACTTTCTTTGGCTTGTGTGAGGAAATCAGAAAGTTACAGGGCTCACAAGACTAAATCTCTTTTGCTGCCTTTTCTTCAACCTGTCCTTTCTTTAGAGGATTTGTACAATAAAGAAAAATGAAACAAAAGAAATCCAGATCTGTGAAGTGTAAAATTTTTGTTCTTGTTGCATGGGAATCAAGTGTTTGGTAAGTTTTCTAACAACTCATTACTTTAACACAAATCCTGAGTGAGCATGGGTGAAATTAATCACAGGTTTTAGGTAAAAATATGTAAACTTCTGAAAGGAGTAGAGGTTGCTTTCATTAGTGAAATCATTGTGGCCATGTGCACATTGACTAGTACAACCTAGTACTGATGACTTATAAATTCCAGCTTCCGGAACATCTCTTAAGTGAGGTGAAAAAGGTCTATGCAATCTTGTATCATGCTACTATATCACATTCCTCGGGTCAGTTGGTATACACTGTTGGCAAAGAGATCCTGATATCTTGCTAGCATGACAGCATTGACCTGACCGTTTCAAATAATGTACCAATGTGTCTTGTGTAACTAATTCTTCCTCTTGCAGCATAGGTTATAGTAGATTTTGCTGTATCTCCCCATATCTATAGAGAGTAAAACATTGCCTGAGTTAAGGAAAAAAAAAAAAAACCAACAAAATAACCCAAACCTCTATGATTCTTCCCATGGTTTGAAAACCAACAGATCCAATATAAATATACTGTCCTGGTTTGAGGTCAAACAGGACCAATTTTGTTCAGTAACTTTGCTTTTTAGCTGGGCCTCTTCTAACTACTGAAATTAACAGCATATTGTGCAGACAGTGTTCACTCTCTCAGGGTGATAAGACCAATGTTTATAGCTGATGCCCAGGCATGGTATGCAGAGAGGCTCCTGCTTATACTTATTGCAATAACACCGAAGGTCAGCTAACGTTATTTGCCCCACTGGAGGGTCGGAAGTGGAAAAGTGTAGAGGGGTCCCACCTGTGGGGAGGAGGGGACAGGACAGGTGACCCAAAACTGACCAACAGGGTATTCCATCCCATCTGCCTCATGCTCAGTGTAAAAGCTGAGGGATCAAAGGGTCAGCCTCTTTCTTCAATGGCCAATGTCTGAGGAGGACTCTGTTCATCTGCCTCTGATCCCGATCCTGAATGCAGATCCGGAATCCAGTTCCTGTCCATCACTGAGTCCAGTCTAGGACTGTCCCAGTGCCAGCTGGTGTCGTGACTGTCATCCTGGGAGCCTGATATGGTTTTGTATATATTTCATTATTTCCTTTTATTTGAATATTAATATTTCATTAAAGTAGTTTAGTTCCTTCTCAACTCATAAGTCTCTTTTTCCCTCCTCTGCCTCTGTTTTTGAAGAGGGGTAGAGGGGAGCATCTGTCAGTTCCATCTGGGGTCCCCCATGTCCCCAGTGGGCGATTTGGCCTAAACCACAACAAATACTCAGTGTGAAGATTTGGGGTCAAGACATGTAGTTCCTGATTTATATGGAAGTAAACTCAGGCCTAGAATATATGGCTTTCATTTTAGTTGAAATTTCATAAATTCAAGTCAACTTTCCAGTGACACTAGTTGCTTTGCATTACACAGAGGGCATTCTGATAAGTGAAATTAGCAGAATTTATCTTTAAGGAATTCAAGACACAATGCATTCCATTTTTAACATGTATGTGTTTTACTTTAAAACTTTAGGAAGAAAAAAGATCCTGTGCTTTTCCTTTAGCAAAAATATTCCAGAGTGTCTAATATTTTTTGCTGTCTTATTTAGATGATATATCCTGATACCGTTGCACAAATTAAAATAAAGCAAATTCTCCGTTTCCATATGATAAATAAAATAAGATTGTGCACCCCTTTATTCAACAGAAAGATTAGAATCCTCTAGGAATTTTTCTCTAGGAATTGTGGTTTTGCTTTATTTTTTTTTTCTTGTTTGTCTAGACTTGCCTGTTCAGTCTGTCATTGTGTTGAATTACAGCTTAATTGCATGTGACTGGAATTCATCAACATCTCTATGACAAGCAGTAATGAATGTGTTTTTCACCACTGCTCAATTTTTTAAACAATAAACTGCCAATATCTATGTTGGAAGAGCACTAAGGAAGCCTGAAACTTGGATAAAGGGAACATCCAGGAATAAAGCTAGCCCTCTTGACCAATTTCTTGTCTAAATTTTTGTGGGTAAGCCCATTGACACTTCCAGAATCCCACTGCACAGATCAGAGGATAATTTTAGTTTCTCTCTGTGGTTCTCTGATGCTGAATCTGCACGAGGCACCTTTTCAGAATGTTTGATTTCTGCTAGAATGCCCAAATGTTGAATTTTGAGTGTTTAACCAGTGAAATGGTCCACGTTTATACTGAAGAGATGGTTGTAAGTACATATTCCCTTATGGTCCCAAACTCAGAAATTCTGCAGAATTTGGGTAACTAGGTGATCTTTTGTCCAAGGAAAGTATTCATCCAAAGTGACGGGGTAGTCTGTGGGATGTAATTAAACAGCCTTTTTTTTTTTTTTAGAGTCCTTTGAGACTGAACTTTTTGTGCGACTCACACATAGGGACAGTTTACTCTTGAGGAAGGGTAGAGTCATCTAATGTGTCTGCACATCTCCTAGTGTAGTCAGGTATAATATAAGCCTGAATGAAGCCTGTTTGATCATAATGTTTAATTATGCTAATTGCAGTGCTGGCTCAGTACATGCTTGTAAGCTTCTCAGAGCAGCTCGAGGATACGCACAGCAGCAATATGAAGGGTAGGACTCTTTCTCCAAAAGGAAGCTTGGAGGAAATGGGGCCAATCCTGTGATGTCGAAGGAGAGACAGGAGACAATGTGTCTGTCAAAGCATTCATGTCTTTTCACTTGAGGAATTTGAGGTCTAATCCTTCTCCCTGTGTAGTGAATAGCAATGTACATATTGATACTGCAAGGAGCACAACCGGATCCCAACACTCTTTTTGTGTTCTTTTCAGGGCAATGCATTGTCATGGTGGTATTTGTGCATCCTATATTCAGCTGCTGGGCAATTTATGGATGATTTATGGTTCCTGAAAAATAGGATTCTGAATGGAAATGCCGGCAGATCTTTTCTGATACCTTCTAAAGCAGCTGAGTTAGCAGACTCCTTAATAATACCAACTCTTGCAGAGATGTTGTCAGGTGTTGGTGAAAAATGAGTAACAGAGCTTATTAACTGGTTGCCAAGACAACAGGCAACATGACTTAAAATGGGTACTCCAGTGCTTGCCTCTGTTTTCTCTGTCACGTACTGATAACTTCCATCTTATGTTAACATCACAAGGACAAAAAATTCAACAATGAATTGTAACATGTATGTGTTGAAAAAGGAACTGTGTATCTCTGGTAGTGAGGCAGAGCAAGCAGAGAGTCTTGTAAAGAACTCTGTTGAAATTGCAGTGGTACCTACCAATCTTTTATTAATTAAAAAAAAAAAAATCAGCTGCATAAAACAGCTTCACAAGAGACCAAATAAATGGGTTTTGGGGTGGGGGTGTGGGAGGGTGAAGCCATTGGGGGCCCTTCAGCAAGACTTCCACACTTGCTGTTTTGTCCCTCAGCTTCCACCTGGGGACACTTGACTACTGCATTGGTGTGTATTCAAGCCCTTGTCTAGATGAAATCAGTTTTATTTAAATAGCTGTTCAGAAGCTAGTCACTGCTAACCTTCTAAGAAATACCGCTCAAGCAATGCAATGTGGCTACTTTGTACTTTTTCCTGTTGTTATGAATAACGTGCATCTGTGGAAGATGCATTTCTTATCTGAGCAGTACTGGCAGGTCTCCTGTTCTCCATAAGTCAGCAGTTGGTGACTGGTGGCTTAAGTGAGTCCTTCCTTACCTGTGCCCAAGACTTCATTTTCTCTAGCCTGCCTGAAGCTGTCATGACCCCCAAAAGGCTTAACAGCTTTCATTCTGAAAGTTACTGTTTCAAAAGTTACTGTTTAGGACTGTTAGTATCTTGTGGAGAATCCTTGGATCTGGGAATTTTGGTCATCAATGCTCCAAGCTGCATACTTTGCCAAAGTGGTGTACAGTCCCATTACCTTTGTCAAAGCAGGTCTAAACCCAGTTAATATCACACCTAGTAGCTTGCAATGTTAACTCGTGGAGTCACTGGCAAAATCCTAAAGGGTGTGGTTTTAGTGTTGTCTTAATGAAAATTGCAGTTCATCGAAATTTGTGAAGGAAGAGGACATAGGTACTTGAGCAAACCCTGTCACTTGAATTCTTGGTTCCTTTTCTTTCATTGTAAGACCAGATTTCTCAGCTGGTGTCAGAGCACCATCACTAAGTGGCTAGGAATTGATTTCACTTAAAATCTCAAGTAGTCCGGTATGCACATTTAGGGACATCCTGAAAATATGATTCTGCAGCTATTAAAGACTGTGCTAGCTGGAATAGCTATCAAGTGGAGTCATTTTAGCTCATTTTATCTTTGGGGAGGTTAATTTTGTTTGGCTAATGGACTTGTTTTGTGTCTTGAAGTATTTTGTACCTTGGAAGAAAGAAAATGGAGGCAGAATAGGACTTGGGGAATTGAGCTGACTCATGCTGCTGCAGCTGCGAATGATGTCCCCGCAGGGCGTTGCTTGTCAGTAGTCCAGGGCTGCAGCGGTGGGGCTGCCTGCTGGCCTGAGACCCAGGAGCCTGGGTGTCCTCTCGGGGGGCAATCGGCTGGGGGGCACGCGCATCGCTCTCATCCGCTTGCGAGCTTTTTTTGCCATGGGATGCTAGGATTTTGGTGGCTCAAGAGAAGATCACAGTGTAACAAGCCTATATGTTCGGAGACATGAATTGTAAAAGCCTTTCTTTCTTTCTTAGCACTAATCAAAATTCCAGAGATGGGCTAATAACTGACTTTTTCTTTTTTTCAGTGAATAAATTGTTACACTTATGTGACAATCATTCTGGCACTGACTTCCATTTCTGCTTTTTTTAGGAACAATCTCAAAGAAAATTAGCATGAATTTACATTGCTGCCAACACACCATGCTAAGCTGTTAGCGTGAATCAGCAAAATGTCTGAGGGGTTATTTTTAAATGCCTTGTATCACATGTACATACAATGAGTTCAGTGGTCTTAGAACAGCCCATATTTTATGGGAACAGGTTTTTGACCTGTGTGAGGCAGCTACCAGCAGCATGGGATTAGGTTAGTTGTGAATAATGGTAGAATTTTAACTCCATTACGAAATCTGAATCCCCATTCCTCTTTATTAGAATGATAATTCAGCATATCTAATGGTATGTTCACAAGGGTTATTTTGTTAAGGGTTATTTAACAAAAACTTGCGGAATTATAATTCTTAATTTGTCCTTTATGAGACTCCTTAATCTTCCTTTCCTAACATGTGGGATGTCTGAAACTGAAGACTTAAACAGTATTTTACTTTTGACCCTTGCCCAGTATCATTTACAGATGACCTACCTCTCATCTCTTCCATCATAGATTTATAACAAACGTGTAACTAGAATATCATTGCCACTTTTTTCATCTAGCTTCTGGTTGCCATGGGCAACATTTTTCTCAGATGTCTGTTTTTCTTAATTTTGTTAAAAATTATCTTTTTTAATTGCCTGGATTTTCTGTTACATTCTGGTACAGTTTATCAATCACTTGAGAAAAATATTTAAAGTTTATAATTGGACTTTATAATGAGAAGAGACTTGATCGAAAGGCCACTGAAATAATTTGATTGGATTTTATATTACAGGAAATACTATCTAGTATTTGTAAGGACCAAATTTTCACATAATGAGGGAGAAAGTGAACATTTCAATTTCTTTCTTGCCAGATAAAAATGGGGCCTTATTTGCAGTGAGTTGCCTACCACTGTATTAAGTTATGGGACCAGATCCAGGGAAGAAGAGTTGAGATATTCCTTGTCTCTAGACTGAGTGGAATGGGGACCACGTGTTCGTCTCTGCTGCTGACTGCAGAATGGGAGTTGCCACTGTGGCTACTAGCAGCCTTGCAACAGCGTGAGGAGCTCCAGCTGTCATCCACATTGTAGAGACAAACGCAAGAGATGCATTAGTGCTTCTGTCTATAGACTGCTGGGAATGACCCGTAGTACCTCACTTTCCCTCTGAGTAGTAGGTAGGGAAGATACACACTTCAGTCAGTAACAGTCACAAATAGAAAGCTGGATAGTCCTCTAAGAGAGGCCCATGCTTTTGCGTCTGACCCCAGATGGTCCCACCAGAAAAGACATGATGGTTACTTTTGGACTGTAGTCACTGGTGGCAGGCAGTCTGTTCCTAGAGTTGAGACGAAAAGCCTGTGGTCCTGATGACCTGGGTTTGCATGCTGTCTGTATGTGCAGCATAGACTCATAAATGTAAAGACATGACTCTTCTGCTTCTTGGCTTTCCTATGGGTTGGAATTAGTCTGTTTATGGCTCAAAACTAGTTGCCGATACAAGATAAAATTAAGTTCAAAAAAATGGTATTAAAAAAATAACTAATTCAGAAACAAACGTGTGAATTTCAGTATTATTTTGATGTTGCAACTTTATGTATTTTGGTACTTGAGAGCTTATCTATAGTGGTGAGATAAGTCACTCCTGTGTCCCTATGTCCCCGTCTCCTGCATAGCTGTATGTGGGAGATTCTGCCCATCAGAACTATGGGAAGCTTAGGCTTTTATTTAAAACAAACAACCAAAAACCCATAAAAAAAAACCCCAAACAAACCAAAAACCCTCTTCCAATGAGATGAGCCATACTCTTAGGCTATGTAATCTCTGAGTGATTCTAATGAGCTATGGAGACTTTCACCTGGATGTCAACTTCCCCCTGGCAAAGGCAGCCTTTGGAAGCTGTCTCAGTTTTTTGGCAGTTCTGTAGCTCTTCTGGAGAAGACTGATCCCAGCTTCAACTCACATGTCCTGAGTCACAAATAAGGTTATCTAGGTCCTGTAAGCTCTTTATGGTGGATCGAGTTCCTCCCCCCACCCCTGAGAGATTAGAAAGAGCAAAGGCAAGAAAACTCATGGGTCACAATAAAGATAAAGATGATTTAAGAGGTGAAAGGAAGAGGGAGAAAACAACAAAGCAAAAGAAATCGCTCACCACCTAACACAGGCCCAACGAGTCTCCAAACAACAGCCACCTTGGAAAGTGAAAACTCCACCTTCTTCCTCTACTCCAGCTTTTGTTGCTGAGCACGATGGTATGGAGCATCCCTTTGGCCAACTTGTGTTAGCTGTCCTAGCTTTGTCTCCTCCAAAATTCTTGTCCCCCCCCAGCCTACTCACTGGCAGGCAAAGTGGGGCAAAATAAGGCCTTGATGCTGTGCAAGCACTGCTCAGCAATAGCCAAAACATTGGTTCTAGACACAAACCCAGAACGCAGCACTTTCCTGGCTGCTGTGAAGAAAGGTAAGTCCATCCCAGTCAGAGCCAGTAAACTCTTCTAGACAGGGTTGTTTCTTAATATTCATATGTGTAGCCATTAACAAGAGCAGGACTCCAGTCTTGGACGAGTCTTTTCAAAAGACTGTCAGGAAAGGACTAGTGTTTCCTGAATCGCTGTAAGTGATGGGCCAGAGAAGACTAGACTAGAAAAATATTAAAACAGTGAAGAGGGAAGCATTGCTTTCATCTTTTTGTGTTCACGTTATGTTTTTTTGCTGGCACCATTGTTGGACTTCTGGGAAATAAATATGGAATGAAGTCTGACAGACTAGACAAGACCCCAACTAGAGGGGCTCTGATCTTGGGGCTCTGAAACGTCCAGTGCACATCCTGGCATGGGTCTTATAGCGATCCAGCATGCTTTCTCAACCTCAGGTTGTGTCCTGAAGTTTTCTTGGTCTTCCGGAATCTGCTTACAGTTTAGACAAACTGAAAAAAAATTAATAAAAAAATATTTTCTATGTGACCGGTAATTTAAATAGATATAGAAGGCAATGCCTTCAGGAGTATCTCTGGATAGGATTTAATGCTTGTCGCAAGCTAATAATTTAATGGCATTACTCATAATCATTTGTCTAGCACTATTGAATTTTTCAAACTTATCATTACTAGCTGCAAGGCTCAGATTCTCAAAGTTCATTGGACTTGGAAGATTTAAATATTTTTCAATACTAATTAGGTTTTTGCATGTTTAACATTTCCTAGCAACTTCATAAATTTTAATCTTTCTGTCCACTTTTTCTATAATTGTATTACAGAATGCTATTCCTTTTACATTTCAATCCACTATATATAAAAAAGCTTGAAATGGTCTTTTGTTTGCTTCATATTGTGTCCTACTATGTGAATTGCTGCATCAGATGAAAAACATGTTACCTTTCAACATAACACATGGAGGTCACCAAAGCAAAGTCCAAATGGAGATGGTGTATTATTTAAGTGATTCTTTAAATGTAAGGATGGGCTCCTTTGATCATAGCACTGTCTCAACTGCATAAATAGTTTGGCTGCACCAACTGTATTCCTGAAGATTCCCTAGTGGGAAAAGTTGCTCTGCACTTAACAACCCTCTATACCTATCAAAGCCTGTAATTACATCAAGAATTACAATTTGTCTCCAGCTTTGGTGGGATAATGTCACTGTACGTCAAGTAGGGGATTATCATGTGGAAGAAGACCTTGCTGACATTCTCATTTTGTGTTGCACAGGAGGATCTGATAGTATTAATCTCTCAGGAGGTGCTGTTGAGGGTCAGAAACCCATTTACTGGGCTATTCTAATGGATGTGGGTCCTCCACAACCATTTATAGACAGTAATCACAGGAAGGAGGAGAAGCAAAGCATTCAGATTTCCTTAAACAGTATAGTCTTACTGTTCAGTCCATTGAACAGTATAATACAATCATTAGAGCCATACTTACCTAAAAGTGTATAGTTTTGACTTCTGGATTGTTTCACGGCCTGTGTGCTCCCTTTGTAATTAAATTGGTTTAAACTGAAACCAAATTCTGGGCTGAAGAATCAGGTTTTTTTTGCAGAGAATCTGGATGAAACTTAGAGATTTACTTTGTTTTACAGATTTATTTTTTTTTTTTACTTTCACACGGCATGTTATGTGCTTGCAGAGTTGATAGTCCTCTAACTTCTACTCCATTCCTAACTTGAGTGGTTTTCCCTGCTAATGTTGGAGATGGCTGGGCATCTGTGAAATTGCCTGTGTCCTCCTGTGCTTTTCAGTCCTTCCTAGAGTGCTCTGAGAATCAAATGAGTTTTTAACACAGTGCCTCTTACTTTCCATGGGGATAGTAGTTAGTGTGGTATGATCAGCCCAGCGCAATGTTCCAGTCCTGGCACTGTAACACTTCCCGCCTTCTTGTCTTGATTTGTAGTCACAAAAGAGCACAGATGACTTTAGAAGAAAAAAAGTTTTCTTTTGCTAAGGAAAGTGAAAGCATGGTGGTCCAAGGCAGCCCTGTGTAGAGCTAACCTACCAGCTCCAGGTGATGTGGTAACTCTACCCAGGACAGTGCAACCCCACACAAACTTAAGTCCCTGGGAGCAGAATGGTCTCATCGGTGTTGGGCCTCTCAGAAGACCATCAGAAGGGTCTCATCACATCAGTATTTAGCTTTGCCACAGCTCTGAGTTGGCAGGGCTCTACTGCCATGTTTCAGAGACAGCTTTGGTGTCTCTGCAAGGGCAGTTTTTGCATGGGCAAAGCATACATAGATCAAAGGCATTATTCTGTGACACTAATGTCCAAAACTCTTTTTCCCATTTTCCTGATTTATTTTTTTATTTCTTCAGCTTATTTTAAACATTGTATCCTGTTCCCTTCTGCTTGCCTAAAATGAGCGAAATGCTGAGCTTTGATCTTAACAGTTGTTTTCAAGACTACAAAGAAGCTTGTGTTCATCCTACATGACATCTACTTTTCTTCCTTTCCCCATGCTGTTCTTGCTGCAGTCTTCCTATGTGTGACAGTAAGTCACAGTAATTTAGTGGTAAAATGTGAATGGCATCTTCTCAGTACTGGCGCTTCCAGGCTTGCTGCCTTTCTTGGAGCCACACCACAACTAACAACAAAGGAATGTTTACTTTTTTAAGAGATAAGTTTAGAAAAATCTGTGGTCAGGGATGTCTCTACTCACAAATGATGTTTTGTAGTTTTTCCTCCTTCTACTTCTGGCTTCCCTCTGCTATCAAATATGTTGGAGGTTACTTCTGACACTTTCTTTAGAGCAGATTGCTGTCTTTTTGCCAGTGATTGTTACCTTAATCTAGGCAATGATCAAATTAGATTTAGACCAAAGTCCTTGCTGAACCCCAGCAAATATTACTCCCTGTACTATTCTATGCCTGGGGCTCACTTGCAAAGATGGGACACTCTCAGAAAATATTAGGTCAATATTAGACCAGCCGTTTTTCATTAGATAGTCTGGGTAACCTGGTTGTTGGCTAGGTGTAACTGAACACAATCAAAAATCTCATCAATAAGCACTGGGGGAAAAAAAAAAAACAGACAAGGTGTTTTCAAACCAGCAGAGATGGTTCTCAAACTGGCAGAGATGTAGCTTATATGGATCTATCTTGCCATAGTATTATGACAACAGTTACTGCTTTGCAACAGGACAGATATTCTCCACCGAGATGGCTATTTGCGATCAAATCACAAATTTGCCACATAAAGCTTGGAATCACGGTTGCTATAGCTGACAGCACAATAACAAACAGATTCACTGCTGAGTTTGATGCTTTTTCAGATTTTAGTGTCAAAGGTTTAGACTCCAAATATTCTTACCAGATATTTAAAGAACTCTTGAGAGTCATTTTTGAGATTCTGTGAAATAAGAGGAAGCATAGGAAAGTAGGAGCAATCTCAGTCTTGCAGCTCTATTCATATTTCCTCATTGTGTCTCATGTCTTTTAGATTGTTACTATTTTCAAACATTATCCTTTTCTGGTACAAAATTAAGTTGTAATAATATACTTAAAGTTCAAAACCCATTCCCACCAACGTTTTTACATAAAATTCAGCAGTTACAACTACTTGATTTAAAAACTTGAAATGAGCAATTAGGAAAACACAAAAACCCAAACAAACTAACAACCCACATCATGTTTTCTTACCCTTTCCCTTTTTTGGAAATCGCCTACCGTGGAATTACACTCCATCATGCTTTTTTGCCAGTAGATGGCATTCTCAATGCCCATACTCACTGCTGTGCAGTAAACGAGCACATACAAAAGTCAGTATGAATACTTCTGTACTGTTTTTAGGTCATAGTACTTAATGTGAGACATATGTTTCTATTTTGCTCTGAGATCTTGCTTGGAGTTTAAATTTCAGACAATTCAGCTCTCTTGACTGTGAAGGATGAATCCCTCAATGTGAAATGAGCTCGGCCAACTCCATATCTCTTACAGTCAGTGGAAGAAAAGCAGAGTATAGCTCATGCAGGGGGACAGCTCTCTCAGTTTGAAGACCACAAATAGTGATCTTTCATGAAAATGCTTAATATAATATTAACTCTGCAGATCCAGTAGGGAGAAAAGCAAGACAGCTATATTTGTGCAGAAATTAACAAATGCTGTAGATTTAGCTGAAGAAATCAGCCTTATAGGTCATGTATTCTCTGTACTTTCAGGATGTCTCTAACACACCTGAGCTTCCCCCTGTTTTGAAGCTGCAATATAACCGTACCAAGACGTATAGCAGTGCCTCCTCTCCCATGCTGAATTTAGAGCACAGCATCGAATAAAGGGCTTGAGATCTAAGCAAGCAGACTCTGACTCAGTTGTCAAGTTCTGTATATCAGGTTTTTTTCCCCTGTCTCAGTTTGTGCTATGACTGTCTGTTAGGAATACAGCAACACAGTACCACATAGTTTGACAAAGTATTTCAGTATTGTCTGTCTAAAAATACTTGTTCATACAAGTTAAATCCCAGCGTGGCCTTTTACCTTTCTTAGGGATGGAAAAAAAAATAAATCATGGCTTTGTAAGTAACTGTAGAACACATGACATATCCTAAGTCAAGACACCTGAAATTTAGACCTTAACTTTGCCAGTCACCAACATAAAGGTTGACTGGCTCTCATACTCAGATGGTGTGGACAATCCTTGATCTGGATTATTCAGTTCCAGGGCCGTAATGACATTTAATTCCTTTTGTCTTGCTTCAGCTTCCCATCGAGGACCACTCTGCCAAGTGTGCCAGTAGGGAAACTAACGTCAGTGATTTATGCAGTGTGGTCTTTATTAGAATTCAAAATGAGGCCACTAACTCTTGTGAAATAAGCTCCCAGCCAGATGTTAGAAAGTAATCATTACAGGGATCACTCCACTTGATTTGAAAATAACACTAAAGATGAAAAGCTGAGATGAGCCATTCGCCAATTTGTGTAACTCCTTCGGGTTTCTGAGTTATGTTAAAAAACAGAAACATGAGGACCACTTTATGAAACTGAACACCTGCATACATCTGCACAGGCAAAACCTTTTGATATACACAAATACCGGTAAATGGACATTCAAATACTTGTCAGTCAATTTAATTGTGGACACAGTTGCAGGGCTCTGGATGCTTTCTGGGAGCAGCTGTCTCGTACCACTTATTAAAACAAAAAACAACCCAAACAACAAACAAAAAAAACCCCAAATGCCCAAAAACATAGCTAGCATTTTATCTTAAATTGTGATTACTACATTGCTTTGACAAATTCTGCTTTTAACAAGTGTAAATTATGAGTAATTTTACTGAAAACAGAAGAGTCCATCCAGATCTACCCCATTGTATGTTAAGGCAGCTCTGGAGTGCCACTGACGTATTGCAATTTGTAGATCCCGTCTACAGACAGTTGGAGGGAGCTGGTCTATAGTTTGTAACAGGGTTCCACATAGAATGAAATGCAGCACTGCTGGGTTGCTGTGGCACCGCTTGAAACAAAGCCCAGCAATTCTCTCCTACGGTTTCCTTGTGAGTCTGGGCGGTGCTGAAGTTGGCAATAAATCGGCTGACTTCCATTAGAAATAAACCTCTGCAGGAAGCAGAGTGTCTGTGCAAAGCGTAAGCCAAGCTGCTGAAATACTGTCTGCCATCTCTAACAAAGCTCCATGTCAAGTGGGAGTGAAATGCTTTTAAACGCTGCCGCGTGTCTGTGGAAATGTGTGCTTTATGATTACTGAAACGTTCTAGCCAGTCCTAAATCCAGGAATGCTTACAGGGTAAAAGTTAAAATGCCATGGGGAGATGAAGTAAATGACAATTTGATTACCCCTCCGAGCTTGGCTTAGTGACTGACACAACCTTCAAATCATGGGGTAAGAGAAGTGGCAAGGAGTAGTCTTTCGCCTTTGTCACCTCTGCTGTGCCATCCCCGCCTCCTCACGGCTGCTTATCTCAAGGCTGAGGGTTAATTAGAAGACTTTGAGGCTGAAGTTGTGGAAGGGAATTTAAATGGCATCTGTACGGATTACAGTCTGGATGTGGTGGAGTTCATTAGCATGCAGGCGGAGTTCCTGCGCCTCTCTGCCTCTCTTCCCAGAGCTCACAACTTCCAGCCATTTCCACACTCCCGCAGATCTGTTGTGCCTTATGGGCTTGGCCTGCATTTCCATATTAGCACAGTTTAATTAGGCAAGGAGAGATTGCTGTGTCTCCAGAATGATCTACAGATATGATAGATCAATATTTATTACAAAGATTCTTTCAAATAAATGTCTGCTCTGTTAGACAGGTTCGCTCATTCAGAGGCCCTAGAGCCATTTAAGAAACAATTAAATCCTCTCTGGTGTGAAGCAGAATATTAAAAAGGATTAACACTGACAGACCGTGTATTCTCTCTAGTTTCGGCTGCGTTCCTATGCCTTGCTATTCTCATGTGATATGTAGGTTTGATAAGAGGGAGTTGGGTTCAGGGACTGCTGCCCATGCCTTGCAGCAGTGTGGAGTGTTAAGGGAGGACGTAAAATGGGTCAAGGCATTGGCTAAAAATGATCAAGCCCAAATAGAAATATGTGGCTGTTGAGGAACATACAGCTGCTGTGCTGAGAAGAACTTTCCATAGTTTAATTCCATAAACGTTATCGTGGTTGTCCAAATTTGATGCAAAAGGCAAGTATGAAGTGGTCCAGTCTTCTAAGCACTCATGGGAGTAGCCGGGTTTACCGTGGTCATGCAGTAAATGCCACATGAGGCAAGTTTGCATGATCAGGTCATCGCTGATCTTTTTTTTTCCCCTGATTTTTCTTTCTCTTTTTTCAAATTAATTTTAGTGTTCTGTGCAAAGGAAGCAGTTTTCCCTTTAGAGAGTGTGTGGGAACAATATACCAAATCTGCTCATTTGTGAGGATTCCCAAAGGGCCTGAAACAGAAGCCATAAATCAAAACTTTTCCACAGCATGAGTCAAGGTGAAAGACTTTATGATGTCAACTAATAAGAAAAAAATAGATCATTTGTACAGAAAACAAACATTTCCCTTCCTAAGTTTTGTGCAATTTGGATTTATTTACACACTTACATTATGGTGCATATTCCTTATATATGACTTTATTTAATATATGTTTATAATACTGTATATTATAAATATTCCTATTTTAAAATTTGTGTTTTTCAGATTAGTATCTTATGAACTACATAGTCATATAACTTTGTAGAAGTGTAGCCACCTCAAAAAAAATGCAGTAAGGACCACAATCACCAAGATAAAAAGTATGTTCAAACTGGCAAATACAGCTGATTTGACTAGTTCAGCATAAACGAACCTCGCTTTTCTTTGCTGGAGTCTTCAAATATAAACTGAACTTATAGCAAGAAAAGTCTTGTATCTGAAATTGCCCCTTTTGGAAATCAGTCAGAATTTTGCTTTTGATCCCAGTGAAGGTAGGATCAACCCCGGTATTATTTACTATTCCTGTTCTCCATTGGTAAGTACCTTTTTCTTAAGAAAGAAAATTTGTGCATTTGCACAACGTGGAACTATCATCAGGCATAGGTCATTTGATTAACATCTCATAAGAGTTCTACTTTTAACGTAATTCTAAGAAAACTAAGTGTGCCAGGCTTGAAATGTATCAAAGTTCATATGGAAAAAAGGAAAATAATGCGACTCTGCTTATCACGCAAGACAGGAAGCTTCCAATGGAAATCTAATGGCATTCTTTACATTTCTTTGTCAAGAGAAAATATTAAAACTCACAGGATTTCTTTTCCTCTGAAAAAGAGAAAACAAATTAAACACTGAGTTATTTTAATCTTTGGGGGGGAAAATGCATCTATATTGGTATCATGTTGCTTAAGCATACCCCTGCTTCTTTTTTTTTTTTTTTCAAATGATGATGATCCTGAAAGTGTACTTGAGTTGTGTTCATTTAATACTGGGTGCGTTAAATGTCTCACCAATGCCAACACTTTGTCATTCTAATGAAGTACAATTCATGAATGTCTGTAATTATACAGCCTGTGCGCAATCAGCAAGATTTCTAAAGGGAGTGTATCACATCTAAAATAACATTTTCTTCATTGCATAGTCTAATTTCACCTGACATTTTGCCAGCCAGGGCACAAGCTTTCTGCAGGAAGCAGCAGAGTATCTCTGGTCTCCTTTAAACAAAAGAAGGTAGAAAATTAAGTTATTATAAGTCTGCTTCTAATTATGTTAATGAAATATTACATCATGTAGATTGACCTGCTGTAGATCTTAGATATTTCTTTTATTGTTTTAGTAATTTGCTCTATTTATTATGCACGAAAAATGCTTTTGATAACCCATGTTGATTATACTTGCTAATGAACCAGTGCCTACAATTATTGCACTTAAGGATATATCATCAGAACATACAATGTTAGAGGGTTGATAATGAGCACAACAGTAGCTGAAGACACTGATTAATCTAATCAGGGTTATTTTGTCTGCTGCCAAAGTACAGGAGGATGGATGCTGCCACTGGAAAATCCTAGAGTATTTAACCTGTGACTATGCTTTTAGGGAAAAAATCAGTTCAGCCAGCCTGTTTCAGAAACATCGGTAATGCAAAAGGTTTTCCTCATTATAAGGGCAGTAGGTATTTACTACCTTGTTCAGATGAATTTATTATGAAGCAGCATGACACATTTTACTGTGAATCATAATAATGCCCAGAGGCATTAAAATGAAAATTGCTCCTTTAATTTTCAGTGGATTACTTTTCTCATTTAAACAACAATAGTAATGTAAAGTTAAGCGCAAGAGTTCTGATAGCTTGCAAGGGTCCTTTTCCAATATTCTCAACCTAATTTGGAAAGATTAATCTTTTAAAATACAGCTTCAGATTTCAAAGATTATTTTTTTTATTTGTTTTTTTTTTTCCGACCTTATGTGGAAAGCTGAATATTTGTTACTAGTTCTCTTAGTTCAGCCAAAGCAGCGTGTTTGTCACCAAAGGATACAGGCCATTTTTTAAGGCAAAACTTATGTCAAGCTATCTGATTGAAAGAAAATGAGTAATAAAAACAACTTGCACTAGGTCAGTGATTCCCATTTTCAAAAAAAGGGCCCAGCACAACACTTATATCTGTGTGGCTGGAAACCAGACACATAAAAGACATACTTTGTCATTGAGAGGGATATTGCTAATGGAATTGCCTGTGAGAGTGTTGTCTGCCAGATGATGAATAGACCAGCACCAGCACAGCCTCTCAGAGGTTGTGGATACCCTCCTCTAAGGCAGAGGAGGAGTGATGTGTTAGTGACAGCAGCTCTCAGGGGAGGAACGATGGGGGCTGAGGAATATGTCAAGGGGAAGATCAATGGTAAACAGACAGACTGGACGGCTTTTACTCACCTCCTATGAAATCTCTGGATGTCCCCCATGGCTATAAAAGAATAAAATGGCAGAAATTTACTGTCGTAACCTTCACTAATACATGGGTTGAAAGAATGTCTTTCAATTCCTTTAGATTTACTTATGTCCAGTTTTCCAGTATTTTCATGTCAAAACACCATCAAGGAATTATATTTTTTCATGGCTGCTGCTAGCAGAAGCCCTGAAGAGAGAAAGAGGGTTTTTTTTTTCTTCCTTTTCTACCCTTCAGTGTCCTCTTTCCAGCAACTCACCCCCCACACCAGTCACCTCCCTGCTGGGCAGGGGCTGTGGTCTGTTCAGAACTCTTGTGGTACCTGGTCATGTGTCTTCTGACAGGATCAAGGATTTAATGAGAATGGCCAACCACCTAGGATGGGGTTGGCCAGAGACCCCTCAATTTTCGCAGCTAGCAGCTGCTTTCTTGCTCTCTCGGTGATAACAGATCACAGAAACCAGAGTTGACACAAGCATTAAAATGAGAGCCAAGTTTGCCCACTACTTTTCTGCATTTTCTGGTTGGACATTGTTCAGGTAAGGCTGCAAGAAAAGAGCTCCAGAATCACTCTGGAAGTTACAGAAAAGGCTGGGATTTGTTTCTTGTTCCAGCTTTTTTTTGCGATAGCTTTTAAAAAAAAGACCACCCCAAAGTGGACATGGTACATCCATCCACCCTCCTAATGCTGGCTGAGAAGAAGAGGAGAAGCAGGTGATGAGAGAGACTAGAGGTAACTTTCTTTTCCTAGGTATTGCACAGAGGGTCACTAAGCAGGCTTTATTCCTTACTAGGGAAAATGTTTTGTTGGTTATATCAAACTGCAACATAACTAGTATTGTCTTCATTTTACTGTTATTTGAAAAAATATGTTGAATCTAGACCTTTAAAAAGTCTGTTATTTCCCTTTTATCAGCCCAAGGGAAATCTTGCTATTTCCAAAGTAATATAATTTTTTTCCCTGGAGGCAATACTTATTAATAGCTTATACTGAAATTCAGACCTGGAAATTGCTTTTGTGTTCCCATGAAAAAAAATCAGTGCAGTACATACTCCATGTTACATGTGTTCTTCAAATGTCATTTTCAGGTTAGTCAGTACTAAAGGAGAATTCTTATAAAGCTTAAACCTTTAAAATTTTAGTAGGTGAGTGGCTCTTCACTAGTCAGGCAACCTGTTCAGACCAGTTGTCAGTGTAATAATATTCGTGGGTAGAGATAATTCACTACTGTGTTTCCTTATAGTTGGGGTTTCTTTGTTATCCCATTCCTCTGCTAACAGCTCCCTTCTACTCTACTAACCTGATAATTGCGGATAAATTGCAGCAAATCTTGACATGGTCACATACTTCAGAACTTTAAATGGTTGGTTTAATTACAAAGAAATCTGCATTTGTTAACAAAGTAATATAATGCAGAAAGAGGGAATAAGTCCCCAGGTGGGAGACACACATGCTACTACTAATCTTGCACAGGAATGCTTAATCTGCATAAACAGTTAGCAGTTTATATGTGTATGTATGATTTCCATAAATAATGTTAAAGCCAAAGTTGACACAAGATGCTTTGAAAAAATGATTATAGTATTAATTTTTCTTTCCCTTCCTCTTTAATGAAACATAAGAGATGGGAAGTCAGACCTTCCCTTTGTGCCTCATTTGAACAGATTTCCATTCTGAATTTCTGTGGAAAGAAGGCTGAGAAAATTGTCATTAATATCAGAGGAACTCAGTATAGTCCATGTATTATCAAGTATGATTAGTCAGTGCTGCTAAAAGCTGTTATATCTACGGATAACTCTGCTGGGGCCACGTCGGTTATATGACCCATATGGTTATGTGCACCACAGCATAGTGCACGCTAACAGAAATGAAGGCATACAGGAGAGTTGATTCCCCCCCTGGAGCATCCAGGTGTGCCCTTGTTCTGGATTCAGGAGTTGGGGACCCTGGGGGCCTACAGTGTGTGATTCTCCTCTTGGAAACCCATGGTACTCCCAGACTGTCGGATCCTTCTAGCAACTGCCAACCCAGTTCTTCTTCCATGGAGAACGATCCCCAGTTTGCAGTGCGCTCTGTCTGTGTTACCCTTTCTCAACACTTCCTTGGACTGTCTCATATGTTTCTTATGTTACTCCACTTCCTTTGTGGGTTTCCCATCTACTTAGACTCTAGCATAAGAAATACATAATTTTCATAAAAGAAAAGACCACCGGATTGTTATAAAGGCCAGAACTAGACGATTCACAGGAAAATTTTAAGCTGAGTGAGATACTTTTAAAAGAGTTTGTTGTTTGGTTTTTTTTTTTTTTAATTTGTAGAAGAAACAAAAACAATCTGGGCAGTAGAAATGTAACTTAATCCTAATGTTTTTGTGAAGTTTCATTACTCATTTAAAAATAGTACAATAGACTTCAATCTTCTCGTGCTCTTTTCTAAGGGAAGCAAATTACAATAGTCAAATTATAAACCACTCAAAACCAGTAGCTTTCAAAAAAAACCCACCTGAAAATATCTTATTTATATCTAACCTCTTGGGCTATTCCTATAATCAGGTTACAACCTACAACCTACAAAGGATCTTATACTGTCAGATGAATTGTGATTAAAATATACCTAGATCTTAAAAGCAAATGAAAGAAAACTTTTTTTTTTTTTTTGGTCAGGAAATTACATTACAGTTGTATCTCATTCTGTCAACTTCCTTTAGTAGACCACTTCACATATATTGCCATGGATGCATACGTTGTCTTAAACTTGTTCCTACTCCACACAGAAAGTAAAGATGGCAGTTCATAACAGGTCTAAGTGCAAGTATTACTAAAACTATTTCATGTATGATTATACAGTGCAAGAAACTCAAGCCTTGTTTCAAGAGAACACTTAATGAATTCTTCAATGTCTCCTTGACTAGGAAAGTGCTGAAGTGTAAGCCTTAGTTCTAAGCCTTAAGCTGTAATGTTCAAAACCACGAAGGTATGCAAGAAGATCTGTTTTCCACACATCAATCCTTAGGTTTTAAAGGACAGAATTTTAATGTTTTCTCCACTTCTGCCAAGTGAAGAATCTGAATACTCATACTGCTGTCATTGTTAACTTCATTAATTTTCTACTGTATTACCACTGTGCTGAACTAGTGAAATTAGACAGAGTACTTAATTCTGTATCTTCAGATGAAGAGATCAATATGAATTTGTTGCTCCTCAAGTAGGGAGTGTGAGATGAGATTCCCTAAGAACCAAATGCCAATGCTAGTTTGAATAGGTGATTAATAACTGCCTTTTATATTACTGGAAAGGGAAACTTGTACATCTCACCTGGGTCAAGGCAAGTCCTGGTATGAATACAGGCTGATTGTGAATGGATTGAGAGCAGCTCTGTGGAGAAGGACTTGGGTGTACTGGTGGATGAAAAGCTGGACATGAGCCAGCAGTGTGCGTTTGCGGCCCAGCAAGCCAATCGCATCCTGGGCTGCATCAAAAGAAGCGTGGCCAGCAGGTCAAGGGGCCTGATTCTGCCCCTTCACTCCGCTCTGGTGAGACCCCACCTGGAGTACTGTGCCCTGCTCTGGAGCCCCCAGTATGGACCTCTTGGAGCGGGTCCAGAGGAGGGCCACAAAAATGATCCAAGGGCTGGAGCACCTCTCCCTTGAGGACAGGCTGAGAGAGTTGGGGTTGTTAGGTCTGGAGAAGAGAAAGCTCTGGGGAGACCTTTTTGTGGCTTTTGAGTACTTAAAAGGGGCTTCTAAGAAAGATGGGGACAAACTATTTAGCAGGGCCTGTTGTGATAGGACAAGGGGTAATGATTTTCAACTAAAAGAGGGTAGATTTAGACTAGATGTAAGGAAGAAATTTTTTACAATGAGGGTGGTGAAACACTGGAACAGTTTCCCTAGAGAAGTGGTAGATGTCCCATCCCTGGAAACATTCCAGGTCAGGTTGGACGGGGCTCTGAGTGGAAGATGTCTGAGTGGAAGGGCTAATATATGCTAATGGATCAAAATATGTTTCCATTTCAATCAATTATTTGGAAAATGCTACTTTCAAGCTGTTCTCAGTCTAAAAATATAACAGCTGTCACTATCCAAGGACTTGAATCATTGTATGCTCCATTGCAAGATGCAAGTATATAAACTGAAAGGAAAGCTTAAACCGTCAGGAAGATATTGGATCTCTTTTTGTTATCTCAACCCTGTGCAAAATACGTTAAATATTCCTGTTTCTCTAAATCAGATTTCACCTATTAGTAATAGCCCGACAGAAGAGAGCCTTTTCTCACTTTGTTAAGGTCAGCTGGAAGAAGAAAACTAGAAATGGGAGAACACAAGAAAATTTGAAATGGAAAAATGTCTTGAATTCTTAAGCTCAAGCTTTTTCATTCTGATGTTTACCCCATGCCCTAGGGCAAAGGCAGGTGCTCTTTGCTGGTTGTTAGGGCAAGAAAAAGCCACGTGAAAGTCAAATTTAGGAGCTCTTGACTCTGCACTCAGTATTCATTGACCCTTTGATGGGACAAATAAGGAAAAAAGACTGTTAATATCCATTTACAGTATTTTTTGGTTTTCACTGAATTGGACAACTTTTCCTGCTCTCCCAGACATCACTATCTTAATCTGAGTCCCATGTCTCTTACTTGAACTGATACTATATACGAAATGCTTGAGGCTTCTGCCAAGCCATCTTTCTTCCATGCCTGGAGCAACTGCTTATCCTTATGTTTCTCATATGCTGCCACTACAGCAGCACATTAAAACATTGCAAGTAATTTATTAAATATTAGAACTGAAGCAGTCAATTTTGAAATAGTTCTGTGTAGGAATTATTGCCTTTCTTCTCCATTGACACTGAAGGCATCTGAGAACTAGACTAATTGCTGGTTGCTAGTAGCACTTGAGACGGCGCAGCAAGAAGTTGAGAGATGTCAGAAGACAACAGTATTTACCCTTAGGGATGAGGGTAGAAGTCTGACCAGGCAGTTTGTTTATATTTAGCAAACCCCTTTCTCTGCTCTTGTAGAATATTTATTATGCATTTATTTTTGTGTCAGTTGATAAGCTGTGTGCTGTACAGCAGGAGATCACAAAAGACAGGCATGAATAAAATGTGACATGCTAGGAGGTGAGAGAGGAAAGTAAAATAACTTTTCTTTTTATCTTTCACTTGTCCTTAAGTTGTCACTGGATAAGTATCTGATATGATAGGACTTGTCTTCAACAGCAAAAGAGAACATAAACTAGAAGGTACTGCTTCTTTGTGGACAAAAGAGGGGCGGCAAACTGGGTGGTGATTTGCATGCACGCTTAGAGAATTAAGCACCTGTGAGAGTTAAAAGCTGATGATTTAAAATAGTTAGCACCTTCCTCCCAAATGTATTTCTTAAAAATACATTTTAAACATTAGCATAAGACACAATAAAAAGCTAATGCATGGGATGAATAGATACGAAAGCAAGAGATTGTCTTCTGAAAATTTTAGAACAACTTTAGTATCATAATAACTGGACCACTACATGGTTCGGTCTTCCGAACTTCTTACTCATGTGGCTCATTTAGTGGACTTACAGATCTCTCTGGATCCTAGCCTTCAAAGATTTAAACGCTTGCTTATATTTTAACATAATCATTTTACAGAGATTTAAAAAATAGCACTTTGAAGTGTGGAATTTTTTAAAATTTCCCTTTGTCTTCTGATTTGTGTCTTTAGCCTTATTTTGTTGAGAAAAGCTTGAATGAAATGATAAAAAAAGACATACATATCTGCAGATACTTGGACCTAAATTAGTAAACTTAGACCAGTGCCTTTAATTTAAGTTGGGTTTAAGCATTATACTGAAATACTGATTTTCCTTTATACGATTTACAACAGCTCTTAATCCATCTGGTAGACGAACCATACAGTTTATTCTGGGAGCACTGCTGCACACTTATGTTGCAAAACTCAGTCCACAGGAGCTGTTTAGTTACTAAATACATTTTCGAGTAGAATTGTCTAGGCCTATTGCTAAGTGCATGCTAAACACAGGATAACTGTGAATTCACTGTTGCTATGCCAATTTACATTAGGTGGAATCTGAGCCGGAGGGTAATTTCCATGCAACTTGCAGATGGCATATAGAACTATATGACAGGGGATGAATAATTTATGTCTGAGTTCACAATATTAGACCAAGAACCAACTCACAATTAACTTATTCTTGAAGCCATGGGAAAATTCACATTGTGGTGCATGGTGAATGTATTAATTCACTGAAATTCTGTCAACATAAAGTTTCCTTGGGATTGCTAATTAGCAAATTAAAATATTTTTGGCAGTGTGAAAAATCCTATATTTTTATCTTGTGAAACATATTTTCTAGACTGTTTTTAATTTATCTCTCGAGTGAGTTTGTCCAACTCTCACTGAAGTCAGTGGAAAAAGTTCTGTTGTCTGAAGGCCAGTTGGATCAGCCCTTACTCTGTAACTCAGGATGTTTCTTCTGTTTCCAGCATCTGTGTCAGATGGTGCATGAGAAACACACACAATCGAATTATCTCTGTACAGAAGAACAATATCTTATATTCCGTAGTACTTCTGTTATTTTTATTACAAATCATGCACAATAGCCGTAACTGGAACAAAGACCCTTGTGCACAGCAAGTTATAAAATACAAGTATTTCCAAAACGTTCATTAAACAGCTTTACAAACAGACATGCAAACACTAAGCAGACATTGCCTTATTTGAAGTGCAGCTGTGAAGCAAATTGTGTGACAGCTTTATTAACAACACCCAGAAAATTGTCACAAAAACTAGCAAATATGTTAGCCCGGGAGATAGTAAGCAGGTGGAAAACAAACTACCTCTGGGCTGGAATTCAGTTGTGACACACAAACTATTCTGCAAGATGTCAAGAGGCGCTTTGCGGACAGGACCTTGGTTTTGTGTCTAGGTGAGTCACCACAACTGCAAGTGTGTCCTGACATCTACAAAGAGATGAGATGAGATGAGTTCCTGCAGGATTTAGCTATCCTTTGTACATTTCCCATCAAGGACTGGAAGGCAGAATAGTAACTTCGATTCTGGCACTGTTTTGCAAAGATGATTTGTTCAGGCCTACCTCAACTATGAGGAACAAAAAAAAAAAAAAGGAAAGAGAGTCGAGGGGGGGACTAATGCCTAACTATTCACACTGAGGGTGCACTGAGGAACCCAGAGGTCCATTAAGGAACAAAGTACTCTTGCTATTAGTGTCCCAGCCATCAGTTTAAGAGGTATGATGTCATAGCCACAGGCTCGGTGTGACCATTTAAAATCCCAGTGCTCCCCCATCGCCCTGCTCCCCAAGGAGTAGGGTTTTTTTGCTAGAAATGTTCTTTGTTATCAGAAGCAGTGATGTACATCGTTTGGAGGTACAGTAGGGCGTGGATGACAGTGCTATTCAGAAGCAGTGGGGAGCAAATGGGATTAAATGACACTGGAGGCTGTTATGAGGAGCAGGGCTGAATGCTGCCTTTACAGCAGGAGTGGCCGGAGTGGTTAATTGTGGTAAAGATGGGAGAGTGCTCTTCACTCTGCTCCCCGCAGATCTGCCCACTTGCAGACATTCTAGGGTAGTAGGAACACCTTGCAGATGTGCTGCCATGCCACAGTGAAGCGTATAAACTGTGGTTGTGTTCAACCGTTGTTATAGACAACGTCCATGGAGTTCGCATAGGGATGTTGCAGCTTCTCTCTGATTTTGCTGCCTTTTTTATTCCCCCCTAGAATCACAATTTAGAACACTGCCTGCAGTTACTCCATTATATCTGGCACTAGCCCCCAAAGTAAGTTTTCAAATTTGGGGTCAGTGCAAGTGAGAAATGACCTACAGGGCATGAGAATAGGGCTGAGATAGGTATCCATCTGTGAGTTGCAAATCAAACTTCCAGCTAGGAAATGAAGATTTCTGTAGCACGTGAAACATTTGATAGAGCAGCATAAGACACTTGTGGTAAGAAAAGAGGAAAAGTTACTAAGCCTCAATTCCTTTTCTGTTGCACTGTTTTTGGAGTCATATTTTAATGTGTTTAGGTTAGGCAACAGAGGTGATTATCTATTGAAAACTAGGTTATCATCAGCTGTAGAAAAAAGTTTCCTTTTAAAATTACAGTTTTTTGACATGTAAGTCCTGTTGATCTCACCTGAAATAGTACCCAGCATTAGGGTCTGTGCAATCTTACCAAGTTTTCCATGTTTCAGTACTTCAGCAGCTGAGTCAGATTAATAAAAGGCATTTGTTTTCTATGCAGAGCTTCAATTTATTTTGTAGTTCATTGCTTCCATTGATTCTGTTTGAAATGCAAATAATGACAGAAACCGTAGGCCGACAGCTGCAGCTGTGAAACATGGCACTCACTCCAAATGCAAATGCGGCACACAGGGACTATCCCCCCTCCCCTGTGGCCTGCAGGGGTTTTGTCAGGAATAAAGCAAGCAAGTGCTCCCAGGAGCTAGGGAAGCGAGCTGGAAGGAACACTGGAAGGAAACCAAAAGTAGAATTTTGACCTCTGTCACTAAAAATAAAGATTGCAAAGCTGGTCAGAGTTTTAGCTAAGCATATTTTAACTGAAAATGCCCTTTCGATAAAATCCACGTTCTGCTAAAATGTCTTTTTTGTTTTTCCTTAGATGAAGGATTTTTCAGATAAAAGCAAAATGTGTCAAATCTTATCTTCCTTTTGCTGGTCCCACAATTTCCAAATTGAACATGTTGTAAAAAATCAGTTCCATTTAAAAAATATTACCAGAAAAGCATTGTTTTCCACACAATGTAGGATTGGCATTACCAGGGACATTCGTACAAAGGCTTCCCTTGCCCCCAGTCTATTCAGGGAGCGGGGTGAAGGAGGAAGGCCTGCACAGCTGAAACATGGGCACTTATTCAGGTCATAAGTAGCCATGACAGCTGTGGCCTGATGTGCTAATATTGCCCGTGTCCACTGCCCTGGGGGATCTGCAACCAGAGGATGTCCTGGACGTCTACATTGCCTCGATGCTCCTAATACAGGCTGGGCTCATGGGCAGCACGTGCTGCTCCTGTGTAACTCATTTACATTGCACGTTTGTGTCAGTTCACATACTGCTCACAAGAGTTTTCGCCCCTGAAAATTACAATTAAGACAGAAAGGAGACAAGGGACAAGTGGGGAAAGGGATGAGGGAAGAAAGGATGAAGGTTTTGTAACTAATTAGCGCAAACATATTCAACATTTTGCAATGCTGCTGGTGCAAAGGAAATGAAATTTCACGTTGTTAAGTGAGGGACCACCTCAGCCTCGTTGTAAGGTGAGAGAGCCAAACCTTCCCAGGGGATCTGGTTTCTTACTGCTTTCCTGTTTCCTTCCAAGTCACCAGGAGCTCTGCAGGTAGGCAGCTATGGATTTTGCCAGTGGAGACAGATCCTTGCAGGCTGCCAGACTGCACCCGAATGGTGAAAATTTCTCTGACTGGTGTTCAGACCTTGGGTTTACAAACAGGAAAGAGGCAGACATTGGAATGAAGTTGTTCAGAGCCAGAGTTAAGATGTTTTGTGGTTCAGACATGTCTAGAATTTACTGCCATACAAACTGTGAAGATGTACTGCAATCTGTAATTGAAATTAACCTATTGTTTAACATATTATCTGACGCTAAGGCATGCAATAAATATCTTTCTTGGAGATTAAAGTGACAGGAGGGTGCTGTAGGAACTGTGAGTATGTATGTGGATGTAGAATGGCATATATAGTACGTCTGACAATGGTGGGGTGATAAGTGCTCAGATATTTGAAGTGGATAGGGAAAATGTGGGCATATTAATGTTTGCATAGATCAACCTTCAGAGAAATGAGAATGAAGCACCATCTCATAGGTATGTTAATATATAGAAGTTAAGGGCTATTAAAGAAATCCGGATATAGGATGGGCCAAACCGTATCGCTGTAATTAAAACTTCAAGTCAGACCTACTAATTTTTTTTATGCTCGTGAATATATTCTTCCCCCAAACATAGTTTGCATACGTGACTCATGTGGCTTGAAAACTGGCACATACTCTAAAGGTCTAAATGAGCCCTTAATATTTTTAAGAACTGTCTGATCTGACTTGGTTGAATGTTATAAAGTGTTTCTGAGAGTTTCATGCATTAAATGAAATACTACAATGCCAGCTGAATTCTCAGTATCCCTAAGAAAATCATGAAAGCAATTTATAGCATTCAAAGAAGAGTGGCATGGGACATTTTATAAACATATTGAAATAACAGCAAACATGCTGTGGCTTGATGGTACATCTGTAAAATGTAAGTCCACATGCTTTGACCTGAGGGAAGCACTGAGATGTGTTTACAGTTGCATATCAAGATCTAGCATTCACTAACAGCTAGTATATTAAATCTGTATACAATGAGAGCTGTACCAAAAAATTTGTGTTTTCGTTTTACAGCAACCAAGCCAAGGACAGTTTGTAAATAAATGTGCCAATTTGCTTGGGATTCTTTGATAATTTTTTTTTTTTTTTCATTCTCTGGCATATGAAAGAGGAAATATTTCCCTCAATTGTAAGTATCTTTATGAGGGTTTTATTGATGAACATATGAAATATTAGTGTCAGGGTCTAATATTCATACCAGACAATATCTGTGCTTAGAATTTGATTGGACTCTAGCCCATGATTCATTGTCTTCTAAATTCAAAACAAAACCACATGTACTGTCTCACAATATTTGGAGAAAACCAGGCAAGGAAGACCTGTTGCAAATCTGGGGATCTTGCTGAGACCTTCAAGCTGGGATGTAAGGGATGCTAAGGAGGAGGCCAGAGACATTGTTTTGAAATCTAAGTCTGATTTATTCCTACCCTGTTAGTGGTTACTCATAGCACTGGAAAGCATGGCTCTGACCTACCAGGTTTTTCCTGGAAGCGCTGGGGAAGCAAATTTACCTACCTCAGCAAGTCTCTGATCTCAGCCGAGCCCAGTGCCCATCATTGCAGAGAATGAGTGTTAAAACTGGGATGCAATCTCCCTGTGGATTCCCGGTGTGAACTATCCTGAGGTAGTGACAAGGCCCTCATGTCTGGGTGATATCTGCTCTCCTCAAGGGAGACCCACACCTTGCAGATCAGTAAACGGGTCTTTTGTTTGTCTCCTTTAACTGGGTGTATACAAGCAGCTTCAGGATAAGTGCTGAATCTTCACAGCAGTGCAGTCCTGGAGGATAAACATATATGTTTTTCTTTTTATCTTTCTTAGCTATATGCAAATAATAAATAACCTCTGCATGTAAAGATACAATCGATTACCCCACGCCTAACAGCAGTCATAGCCAGTTTTTTTTCTTAAGCATTCATAAATAATGAATGACATTTTGCCCAATGACCTATTAAAAATTGAGTGGCAGTGTATGGGATTTAGCCCGCACTGCTAGGCTTGTGTGGGGAAAGCCACTGTAGCCAACTTTTATAATCACTGGGTATTTTTTTTCTCAGGTACTTAAAAACCCGCTATTTCAATGCTGTGCTGACCCAGTTCTGTTTCAAATGAGGAAGGAACATGGTTCTCAGGATTGGGTGAGGTTTTCATCAGTCTAGGTAGGACTGTGTAGTTATGAGAAGTGTGGGATACAGAGCACATCTGCAGCACTGTGTGGGCTACAAGTTGAGAAAGAGAGTAATTTTATGTATCAGCTGAAAATGAAAAAAACCATCAAAACAACTGTGCACTGACTGTTCTTTAAAGAGGAGGTCTCCAGAAATTACTTTTAAGTTAAGAAATGCAAGCAATATAGAATGCTCTTTTTCTTAGAATACAGTGAAATCGCACCCTTTGTGCAGAGGTGACGCTGCCTTGCTTCCTGCCACGTGTGCAGACCTAGTGTATACTGTTCAGCATAAGACAGATGTGGCTTGAGGCATATTCAGTCTGAATTTCTACATTTTACTGTCCTCATGCTACTTTTGTATTTTGCTTTCTTCATTTACACTGTTCTTAGGCAACACACAACGTTACACCATTGTATCTGATTTGGGAGAATGTTTCTCTTGATTTTTAATGGTGGTCTTCTTCAAGGTATCTTGGAACAGGCCCCCTTCTGTGCACGCCTGTCCAGAAGCATGCTGTTAAAGCTTATGAATATCCCACCTTTGCCGCTGTAGATTCTGCAGAATTTTTTGGGGGAAGCCCTACAGGAATTTTTGAGACTAGCTAAATCAAAATGAAGGTGTTGGTTGTTGATAAATGATTTATACTTAAAAAATTTCAGCAAAAGTGTCCTTGCTCTATCTACTGAATTTACCACACTCCTTCATTCTCATCTATGTGACAGCTGAAATTTTTTTCCCCTGTTATCTAGATTTTCTGCATATCACCTTCTTTTAAGAAACTCACAAGACGTGGTTTTTTTTCTGGCTCTCGTGCTCCCCAGTTGTTTTGTCTGGGGAAACTCAGCATAAAGATAATTTTAACACTATGACCCTTGGGGCTACAGGTAAGAGTCTCCATCCTTGAGGACTCCTGGAGCATGTTTCCAGTGGCAATCAGTGCACAGAGATAAAGGCAAAGCCTGGAGCCTGCTCGGGAGAGGGCCCAAAGATCTGGAGGGATCGTCTTTATATATGAGGAAGTGAGCTGGCTCTTTCTAAAATTCTGAACAGTTCTAGATCCCCTGATCTAAATAGAACCTTTACATCTCTAGGATCCACTCGGCATTGCTCAAGAGCTACCACTTTAGATAAATTATCAGTGTCAAATGTTCTGAAATCCCCAATGGAATATGGATACAACACATCTTTTAAAATATATGAAATAAAAGTTCTTTCTTCAGTGTTTCCATTGTAATTGCAGCTCTCATTTCTCTATGTCCATATCAATACATCAACTCTATTAATAATATTCTGCCAACACATCTCTAGTTTTCAGTTGTGACACATCTGTAAGTGCATCTTTGCTAATTATCTTTAAAGTCTCATTTTGCCAGTCCGTTGATGGAGGCTACTTTGTGTCAATTGCCAAAAGTAATTAGAAAGATGAAATTTGTTTTAAAAGTTGGTGATCACCATTCTTCCTGCTTGTACCCTAAAGCATTGCAACTGGATGCAAGCTAGAGGAATTGATTCTAATACAAAGCCTAGTGTGAACGAGTCTATTTCTGAAGTTTGATTTTTGTGAATTTCTAGATTTCAGATACAGAAACAGGGATTGCAAATGGTTTTGGTTTTTTGTTTTTTTTTTTCACAGCATGCTGAAATCTGTATGATAAAACCAGCTTCAGTTATTCATTTGGTACCTACAAAGAGTTGCTTAGTGATTTCTGAACTTTCTGTTCAAATCTGGTTTAAGTTGGCATGATTGATGATTTAATTGGTATGCACTAAGTCAAACCTAATTAAAAATATCTCTATATATTTAAGAACAGTATGGATAAATGCTGACCGATAAAATAGACATCTCATATGGTTTTCAGTGTACTCGTTTCTCTTTCACAGATGTCTTTATTTTCTCTGACTGCTGTCTTGAATAGTACTTAAAATCAGCCCAACAGCAGTTTTACTTTTGGAAATTACTAGGTGAAGCTGATCATATGGTTACTCAAGAAGACAAGCCTGTGCGATGTTTGCACTGAAAAGCATCACAATATATTCATTCCTAAATAAACACCTTTGTATTTGAATCCATGATTGTTAAAAAAAAAATAATTAAGGATTTGTGTAGTTAACAATTAATTAAAATTCTCTATTTTTTGGCTACAAATATTCAAATGGAAAATAAAAACACATGTTGTTCTCAGTGGGGGAGAAAGTGTCAGGAGAATAGATTCATAGCATCTTACAGATTAATCTCCTCAGCAGAGACTGGTCTGTGCATGTGTCGTGGAAGCAGCTTTCCAGTTACAGGGCACCAGGTGGTCACCTATGGTTGATTTAAGAAGCAAACACTGCCACAAATGCTATTAGTAGTGTGTAATGAGATTAAGTCCCCATAGTTCTTGCAATATCCTTGAGGTTTTTTTCCTAAAGCAGCACAGGGTTGATCACCACCTCTTAAACAATGAAGAGTTTAATCTTTCATTGTTGTATGCGCATAACTCTCGTTGGCATTAATAGGAGTTAAGCATGCACATAAACGGAAGAATAGACCTTAAAGTTTAAGTAATCATGGCATGCTAAAGGTTTGCAAAGATTTCACAAAGGACCAGGCCAAAATTCTAAGACTATTCCCACGGGGTCACATTAAGTATTTTCAGAGTTTTGTATTTTTGAGGCATAAAGGGTGATTAGAGATTCCAAAATAACAATGAAGATTTAGGAAAAGGTGAGAAGATTTAGCTGCAAGAGACAGAACCTGAAGCAGAGTTTATATTTAATTAAATGTTTTTCCTTTCCATGACAGGGTGAGCTTATACTTTCTTTCGGTTTAAGTTTGTGATGTGTACTGAACATTGTGGTGGACTTCTTGGGAGTTTGGTGGATGTTTATCTAGTTAGAGATGACACAGTTCTCCACAGCAGTTCTTGCATATGCAGGAGGAAACTATTTCACTAGCTGGGAATTCTATGCTCTCCTGTAGAGGCTTGCTCTGGCTGTGTAAGCAGAGACGATCCTCTCATTATGTGTCAGCAAGAGTGGTCCTCTGCTCCTCAGCTCAGGGGCATCTGCTTCTTCCTAGAGAAGAAGACTGGGAGTAGGAAAGGGCATCAGAAATGGTAACTCAAACACTTGAAGGTTAAAATAGGTGTTTCCAGAACTAGATCTGTTCCTTAGTTATTTTTCCATACAGAACTTGGTGCAGGGAGAATTTCGTACAGAGCCAGTAAAGAAAAAAAAATAAGCCAAGTGAGACTCCTGATGGCTTCTGGAGTCTGCCCACTTTGTCATTTAGCAGGCCAGCTTTTGCTTTCATACTGGCTGGTTCATTGATTTCTGATTTCCAAACCCTTTGACTTCTGTTAGTGGGTATTTTTTTCTTGTATCGTATCAGTGGATATGAGGTATCACTATTTGTTGCTCATGCATTTCTTTTTGATACTACAGTGTCCATCACTGATTAGGGTAATGGCTTTGTTAAATTTTAGAGTTTAGGTATAAAAAGACACTGCCTTTTCAAGATAATATTAGGATATGAGTTTGTATTTTTCAGTCTTACAAGGTAGTACAATTGGTTGTACTTAAGCACATCATCAGAAAATTTAAGGCCAAAGACTGGAGGGACTTCTTTATGGCTTGTTTTAATTCCAGAAATGAAAGCCAAAAGAATGTTCCCTTTGTGCTGAAACATCTAGCTGGCAGGTGCACTGTCTTATTTTCTTCTTTGTAAAACCTGGAATTTATTGATAGTACTTGCCTGTATTGTACGCAGAGGCAAGTGATTTTGTATTACATTTGCAATCTGTATAAAACCATCACAGTGGAGAATTGCATACATCCAGTAACGAATCGGAAGGGGATGAAGGCGTCTTGAGGCTTTCAAGTAAGCCTGGCTCTTGGCAGAACAAGATCTCTGCCTTCAGGTAGAACAGTTGCTCTGCTCTTTCAGACCAGGAAAGTGGTTGCTGCTAGAATAGGACAGTGAATTCACATCCAGAAATTGATTAGCAACACTGCTTATCGTCGTGGCATTTTTTCACTGACTATATATAAAGCAAAATAAAAGCTTTGGGCACGTTGTCCCATGGAGCTGGGAAGCTGGATGGTTTCCAGGGGAAAAGCTTAAACCTGGTTCTCATTAAAGGCTTACAAGCAGAGCATCTTGTTAAGTTTTGCAGTGGTTGCAGAGGATCAGGGATATTCCACAGCTGGTAAATTAGTTTATGGTAATAATACATTTAACAGAACAACGAGTTTCTAAAGCATACAAAGGTAAACCCAAGTATTAAAAAATGCAACTTTTTCACTGTAATACAGCTATTATGATTATGTGATTTGTTCAGGAAACAGCAATAAAGCTGTGATGTTACTTGTGAAAGAAGAACATCACAATTCTTCAAAGAGCACCACTAGGAAAGTTATGTTTAAGGAGGTATTTTGGTAAAAAAAAAAAAGGGATTGTTATTGTACATAATAAACATTACAGTACAAATATCAAGGGTAGGTTATGAATTGTGTTTTTTTTCCCAAGAAAACTTATTAATTGCCAGACTGTAGGAAGATCCAACAGTAAATAATTTTATATTTTATAACTGCAAAGTTAAGTGCGGAGACCTGGAGAGCAAAGCTCCCTGCAACAGCCCTTAGTTCTTGCAAACAAATCTGTCATTCATTATTCATGGACAATGAAATCCTTCTCTGACTGGAACTAGGACAAATGATAGAAATTATATATAAACTGAGCAACTTCAATAAATACATGTCAAAGAAAATGTGCTTGAGGGAAAGAATGGATTCCCTATGTGTGAAATCCCTACAGGTTGTATTGACTTGTCTGACTTTCGACAGAGGTGGCAGATGAACTTAAAACTAAGCTGCATATGCAGTAATGACCCCAAGACCAGAAATATCCCCCAGAGGATTTTAATTGGAGCTTTGGTTTTGGCTTCAGCTGCTGTAGTGATGAAAACCCATTAGTAAGTAAGCTGTGGCAATTTGGAAACATTAACAGAGGCCTTCTGAAATGATCAAAATTCAGACACTTCTCCCTGAAGGGAGGGAGTAAAAGACTAAAAAGTCTTCTGAAATTACTTTTTTCTGAAATATTTGTTTTATCCCTTTGGTGCATGTTTTGCATGTACATCAGCTTTTCCCTGATGCTGCTGTGCTCCATTTTCCATGTGAAGGTGGGAGTTGCGGTAGAGTGCAATGAAGCATCTGCAGAGTGCTGCAGAGAAAAGAAAAAAACTCTCAGTAAACTTCCCTTCCCTGGCAGTCGGGATGGTGAGGGTAGAACGGTACAGCCAGGCACTGCAGCACAGGGACATAAAATGGAAGGATGCAAAAAGGAGGTTTTAGCAATGGCAACATTTGAAGGAAATAAAGTACATTTAACTGAGGTGTTTTAAAAAAAAAAAATAAATCAAGAAGGGTCTTGGCTATCTGCTCAAATTCCATTAAGGAGAAACATAGTGCTGATGTTCCCTATCTTGTTTTCAACAGCAGATATTTATAATCAAGAACCTTTTCTGTTCCTCATTGAGCTCATGGTAATTTTCCTTTGGAGTGCACTTGGATTTGAGTTAGACACTATGTTATTTAATGCAGATTGGCACAATTGTATTTTATTATAAGAAGTAAATCTGATGTTTGTTTTCCATAAAAAGCAGCCCTTGGAAAAAGTCCCAAACACTTTTTCTCTGATGCATAAATTTGCTCCGGATCTTTAACAGCCCGGTAAATGGTTTTGTTTGTAATGTGATATACTAGGTACTTGGTATAACAAAAGAACACTTAAGCTTCTAACCAGTCCTGTGAATTATGATATATGGTGCAGTGGAGTCTGAGGTAATGAGCCACAGAGGTATTGAGAAAGAAGTAGTATTTTTTCCAAATAAGACTTTATTTGGCTATTTGACAGTTAACACCAAGTTGGGATGTGAAAGAGAGATTCCTTTTCTGAATAACTGAGCAAAGTTGAAATATCACATTGTGGGGACTATTGCAAATAAATTATACTGGGAAACGGTCTAGTCTTCTCAGGATTATTTTAGTTTCTGAGTCCAAGATGTTTTCCAGTGGTAAAAGAAGAACCTTCTTTCTTTCTAGACAGAGAAAGTTGTTTCTGGAAGAGGTCTGTTGTTGCGCGGCTCTCTTTCTCTTCCCTGGTTCATAATACTCCCAAATGCAGTCTCAGATGAGGACTTTCAATGACCTTCAGGACTGATGAGTCAGCTCTGCATCACTGCAGTCTCCCATCGTGGTGTGTATTGGCTGCCAGTTTCTATGCAGTACTGGGGCAATGTGCTGTGCAGCTGAAAACTAAAGCTGCAGATCCGGAGGTCAGTTCTGCAGCGTACCATAGAGCTGCCCTTGCCATTTTCTATGCATTTAAGATTCAAGGGTAGGTGAGAAATTAGTGTGAGACAATGGAAGGATTACAGCCTAGACATAGGGCTGACCGTAGTATACATGCTATTAATTTACTAACTAGCTGTTAGCAGCTTTTTAGGATTATTACTTGTAATGGAGATGTGTAACTCAAGACAACTGCTTACAAAGAATCTCACATGTGCATACCCGCCGGCCTCAAGTTCATGAAGTACAAAAACTAAGACAGGAAAAGAATAAATTGCTTTGCTTTTGCCTAGATAGTCTCAGGAAAAAAATTCTCATGAATTTCAGTGGTTGTTGGTTTCTGTTTTCTGTTGCCGTTGGTAGCTAGAGTTTCAAGATCTGCAGTGATAACATTTGTTAAATAATATAGGTCTCTTCATAGCCAGGCAAGTGGTTTATGGAAGAATTTTAGCTCTGGGAAGCGGTTAAAGGTGACTTAGGGGGTCCGTCTAAAAAGATAATCCATTATGCATAGCTTTTTAAGTAGTCAGTATTTTCTAATGCACAACATAGTGATGTACCTTGCAGAACTAAAAGGACTATGTAGCTGCAGCACTCTGGTTGGCTTCTAAAGATTCAGGTTTCTGTAATGACCACAGGAATTGTTTCCTTATCTCTATTTTATGGGGTTAAAATCCTTTCACACCTATCAGATGTGTTCTAAAGATAAAATTCATTGTGAAAGTAGCTGCTCAGAGATCAGTGTCTCTACAGTTTTAATCTACAAAACCAATACATGGAAATATTCCTAAACAAAATTAAATTACACATTTCAGGAAGCCACTCTGAACTGTGCATGTTTTGGAGGAAGATCTTAAGTTTTGTTTGCATGGAGCATTAATAAGTGCTACGTATTGCCTTGAAAATAATGGAAAAGGCTATACAATTTATATAAAAAGGCTTCAAGTGCAAAACAATTGAAGGCTAAGACATAAAGATACGTACAAAGACTTCCATGTTGATGAGTGCAGCATTCTTCTAAATGTCTCTGAAACCTCCTGTTTCAGGGTTGGAAGGGTGATTCCTGAGGGAGATATGATGGCTTTAGGTAAATGAATTGTTGATGAAAGCCCACGTCAGACACTTGTGGTGGGATGGTGTTTTTTTTTCTCAAAGCCGCACTGACTACAGCCATGCTATTGAACAAGGCAGTTCTCGTGACTACACACAACTGCATGACCCTCTTCCCTATCTTTCTGCCCAGATATTAGATGGCTCTGCTCTATAAACACTCTTTTTTTCCTTGCTATAATTACAGGAGCTCATTTCTTGGAGTAGGGTCATAAAGCTGCACTCACCTGTCTGCAAAGCGTAATTCCAGCTGTGCCAGTTCAGATTTATGTCTTTTGCTTGCCGTCCTGTCACTGAAATTACAGTGCTGCCAAATAGTGGTGGACAAGTCTTCTGGGATTTGAGCTTTATCCACCAGGTGGATTGTAAATTACATAGGTCAACAGAAGAACAGAAATGGCAGAGTTCAGAGACAGCTATGCCTGACTGCATCGATGATTAGACATCAACTGAGGAAGCAAATACTGCTGCCAGAGACTGGCTATCTCTACAACAACTGCTTAGGATAATGGGTAGTTAGTTCCCCCAGAAATATGAAATCTTAGGTGTTGGGAATAATTGGTTATCATAGAATGGATAAGGAATGTTTGGTTTCCTAATTAAAGAAGTATTCCAATAATTAAAGACAGTCACTCACTTCAAGAAGGTTTGTCTTTTTCCTGTCAGTAGTGAATTTTAATGCTCGATAGCAATAACTTGCAGTTGAACTCATTGAATAGATTGGTGCTGTTGACTGACTACTGGATATATTTTTCCTTAAGCAAAGTCAAGGGTGAACCCATTTATCAGGAGCATTGGATTCTACTACTGTTGCAAGTTCAGTACATAAACAGGAGATGTATTCTTGTTCTCTCTGACTCTGATTTTTTTGAGGCCTTCAGCAATCTTGGTTTTAAATTTCACTCCTGTCCAGAGTCTCAGTGAAATTGATAATGAAATCCCTAAGGTACTTGGTTCAGTTTTTGTGGCATGTCCCCTTATTGGCAGATAAGCCTGGTTTAGTAGGCATTAAAAATGTAATATGTAAACTATTATTGTTATTGTGCTTTAGACTGATTTGCTTCAACTTCTTTTTCAGAGTACTTTTTGTGGTACTACTTTGTTCAGAAGAGATTTTTAATGCTTTAGCAGTCCTTCATAGAGCCCTGAAATTGTAAAACACCAAGAATTATGTGAAAAATACTGTTTTTGAAGTTGGGGAATGACAGTTGAGGGTAATAATTTGCCCCTGACAGTAAGAGATGGGAGTGAAAAGCCAGCAGTTTGCTTCCACTTGATAAATGGCTGTATCTTGGCAGCAAATTAGATGTCACAAAAAGTTGGCAAATAGTACAAGAAATCAACATTTAGTGTGAAAAGTTGATACAATTAGTCTGTTGATCAACAGGGTGTGCGAAAACATGATTTAATGCCTTGGATTTACTTCAGGAGATTTCAGTGGGAATGAGTCACAGAACGGTGATGTCCCCTGCCAACCCCTGTAGTTCGTGCAGCAGCTCCTAGCGCAGCTCAGTTCGTAAGTCTGCAAGTATTAGAGATTAAAGTTTGAGGCAGAAGATATGAATCCAGCTATGAATAGCAGTGCAAACAGGTCGGCTTGCTTTCCCTCACTGCTCCTCAAGAGTCCTCAGCAAGGACGAGTGGACTGGGTTCATGTACAGTAACTGGAGGCTGAATCTTGCAGTTACTGTTCAGGCTGCATCATCATCTTCTGTCTAGCCTTCCACTTCCAGGGCTCTATTATTACCTGGAAGTATAAACCTAAATGAGATCTGACAGATAAGGACTTATCCACAAACCAAAATGAAATTATATGCAACTAGCCTTATTTAATTAAACTTGATCTTAAAAATCCTAAAATACAATATGCTGCAGGACATTGCCTCTCAGGACTTGTAGTTAATAAATTGTTGCAAGCCGGATGTGAGCAAGAAAAAAACGTTTAACTATCACCAGGTTGCAGCTGAACCATATGAAACTTGAATGTGAATTCCATGTATGCAGGGAAAGGGAGAAAACAGGGATTTATGCTTCCTGCAGAGTCACAACCCAGTTCAGTATTCCAGCAGATCAGATGCAAGAAAGATTAACCTAACTTTTGCAGAGACAACACATAATTCTCTGTAAAAAGCACACAACATTAGACATGAATCTGAACTAACCATTGTGTTCAGAGCAAGCAGGTTTAAATAACTGCAAGGAAAACAGTCACACTTTGCAGTCGGTGTCACTCTTCCGAATCTTTGTCACTATCAGAGGGCTCAGCAATGTTAGTGGAGCTGACTTTTTGTTCACAGCTGTCACGCCAACTCAGCATCCTAGCAGGTATGGATTTTATTTTCACCTAAGAATGTGTAAAGTACTTTGATATTCGTACATATATAAGAGTTCTTGCTGGAAAAAAGGATTATACCTTCCTTGCACCCAGCTTAAATTCTAGAAGTCATTGGGCTGAACGGGGCCCTGGAGGCAGTGAATCTTATCTTCTCTGACGTAAATGGAGTTATGCCTGTGTTATGCACTTGCCATCATGTCAGCTAGTTACAAGACTAACTGATTAGCCTCTACAGCCCTGGCATCACCCACAGGGCTTTCAACCTGTGCCTGGAAGAGGCTTTCTGAAGCTCTGCTCTTGTAGCCCAGTGCCTAGACGTTATGCTCCATCAAGTCTGCAAATCATTTTCTTCTTACTTGCAGATACAGAACTCCAGATTTTTACAACATCAGAATTTGCTTTGTCAACTCTGTAAAACCCACTACCTTGCTTAATATTGTGCACTCATCCACTTAATAAAGAAGGTGAAGGTGATGGAGTGCTCCATATAATTTACACAAGATTTCTTCAGATAATTAATAATCTGCTGTAAAAGGCAATCTTGATCGTTTCTCCTTTGTCTGGAATTGTTGTTGCAATGTAGTACTTCCAGGTTGACAGTGGGGAGGTTTGGGGGCTAGTCACAATCACAGCATTATTTGACAATTTATGCCCATTGGCTTCATGTTGAAAATAAAGAAAAATAGATTTTATTCAGTTAGTATAAGAAATAGCAACCATCAGATGACCAGTCATACAGAACTCGGAACACACTGTTGATAACATAGAACAACCATGCTGAACACAAGGTTAACATGTCTTTTTTGGAAGACAAAGTTGAAGTCCCCACTAGAAAAAGGTGAAACAATGAGCAGTCTGAAGTTATTTAAAATGTATGGGTTATTGCATTACTGTTGGCTAGGGAAAAATCTCCTTCATTTCCAAAGGAATTTATTGCTTTAAATATATCATGTCCAAGGGATATGATAACCTTCCAATCACCTTCAACAGACATGGAAAATCTGAAACATATGTAGTTGAGATGATTTTTGAACATCAGTTATTGCTTTCCAGCATAGTGGCTGACACACCCCAATACTGTCTTTCAGATTCTTATCAGCTCAAAGAGCATGCTCCATCTAACCTCTTGTCCAGTGGTGAAGACCTTTTTTGTGTTCCTCAGGCTATTTATTACTTCTGGTTTGCTAAAAGCCTATTTTCTTCTCCCAAATAATTAAATGTGAAAGAGCATCTCATTTGCCCATGCCTTGACCTCTAGTGCTTGGATGTATAGAAAGAGAGTGTGAAACCCCTCTTCTCTTCCTCCACCTTGCCTCCAAGCCACCTGTATAGTCACGTATACGACATCCTTAGCTGGTAATATTTTTCAGTCATCCAGCTCTTGCGTACCATGGATGTAAAGACAGCGAGGACTAAAGCTTTTAAGATGTTACTGCATGTGGATATCAATAGACAGGGCATCATCCTAGGCAGGAATTAAAAGACACCAAATCTTTCCTGCCATCTATACCCCAAAATGTCAAGGAAAAAGGTTGCACGTTGCTGCTTCTCAAACCAGTTTTGCCCTGTTGGGAAAATGTCTTTTCCTCAGTGATTTTATTTGTCTGTTAATGGCATCTTCTCAGAGTTGAAGAAGGAACTCTAGGAATGGATATTTTATTTTGGAGGATTTTTCTCCTCTCAGTGCCCAGAAATTTCTCCATGAGACAGGGGCAGCTACTTGCAAGTGGACAGCACTGAACCTTTCAGGTGCAGAGAGTTCACTGCCTAGTTGCGGGTTGTGGGAAGTTTCCTTAGCAATCCTTGCAAGCTGTGCCATCTGCTAGTGCCACCGAGCATGGTGACTAACATAACATGGCAGTCATGTCTCCTGACAGAGAAACAATACTTTAAAGTTCTCTACAATGACAAAGAAAAGATGGTTAAAGTTGCCAAAGTGCTGTGTTTGAATGCTAGCTCAGGTGTCAAAACAGTCATCACCTTCAGGAAGGAGGTATTTTGCCATCTCCTTTCCAGCCAAGAATCATCACAGGAAAGATTTACCTGCTTCCTCTGCGTTTACTTTGTGTGGGAAAGGCTGTCCTGGTTTGAGGTAAAACAGGACCAACTTTGTTCAGTAACTTTGCTTCTTAGCCTCTTCTAACTACTGAAATTAACTACTATGAAATTAACAGCAGAAACTGTTCACTGGCAGAGTGGTAAGACCTATGTTTATAGTTGATGCCAGGGAACGGTATGCAGAGAGGCTCCTGCTTGTACTTATTGCTATAACACCCAAGGGCAGATAACTGGGTTATGTTCCCCATTGGAGGGGCGGAAGCGGAAAAGTGTTGAGGGATCACACCTGTGGGGAGGAGGGGACAGGACAGGTGACCCAAAACTGACCAACAGGGTATTCCATCCCATCTGCCTCATGCTCAGTATAAAGCTGAGGGATCAAAGGCTCAGCCTCTTTCTTCAATGGCCAGTGTCTGAGGAGGACTCTGTTTGTCTGCCTTTGATCTCGATCCCAATCCTGAATCCAGACCTGGAATCCAGTTCCTGTCCATCACTGAGTCCAGTCTGGGACTTCCCCAGTGCCAGCCGGTGATGTGATTGTCATCCTGGGAACTTGATACAGCTTTGTATATATTTCATTATTTCCTTTTTATTTTATTATTAATAGTTCATTAAAGTAGTTTAATTCCTTCTAAACTCATAAGTTGCTCTCTCTCTCTTCTGCCTGTCTTTGGTGAGGTAGCGGAGAGCATCTGTCGTTCTGCCCAGTGGCCAGTTCAGCCCAAACTACGACGATGGAGTACTGGTGGAGCGAGTGAGTGCTGGTGTCCATGTGGGGTGGTGGGAAGGGCTGATGGGAACCCCTCTGCTGAGTAGCTTGTCGCCTACAGCATGCACCCCTATGGACTGGCATTGCAAGAAGTGTGTCAGCCGTGATCCTTGGTTAAACAAGACCTGAAGGAGGGCTTGCTGTCTTTTGCTTGCCATTCATTTACACTTTGTGTTTGCACAAAATTAAAATAATCACTGTTAAAAGTGAGCACCATGATCATGCTGCTTGATTGTCCTGGAAAGATCAACTGTGTAAGTTAGAAATCTGTTCAGTCAGTTCTCTAGGAAATGTTACTGACACCATCCCCATCTCAGTAATCCTACTACAAATGTCATTGATACTTTGCCAAGTAGGGGAGCAGTAGGATCCTATGGCCATAGGAACTGGGATGATGCATGTGGAAATCACCCTTTAAGCAACTGTCACATGCTGTTTACTTCTCCTCTCTATTCTGGTTCTGAATCAAACAGCTGCCAAGACTCTTTATTTATATCTGTTTTCAATTTGAAGGTTTACTTAATAAAATCAAGGATGAGCAGATCCTTAGATTTCTTCTAGACACAGTATTTATTTCTGAAAGTCTTTAGATAGGCCTTCGACTTGCTTGCCAGAAACTGTAAGCAGGTAAAATCTATCCACCCAACCACTTCTGTGCAACCTGGATGTTTCTTCCTTTCTTGCTTTCATCCTCTGACATGGCACAGAAATGTTCTGTCAAATGTGTTGAGATGGGCTGCAAAAATCCAGTAGAATTAATTTAAAGCAACCTCAGATCTTCTACATGAGTCTCAGTCCTCCCACACTGTCTGTAGTTTAGCAAGTTGCGGTCTTGTGCCAGTTTGTGAAGTGCCGTTGCTGCTTTCTGCTCCCACACTGTGATAGTTCGATTCTGTTTGATAAAACTGTTCTGTGGGAGACTTTCATTCCTTCCAGCTGAGCATCCCAGAGCATCAACCTGGGCAGCGAGCCTGTGTTGCTCTTACAAAACTGTAAATAGTTTAAAAAAAAAGACTTTTTTTTTTATTATTTCTCAAGCAGCGACATGTGAACATGTTACTGATATTAGCAAGTAGCCTCAAAACTTCTCACACGGGATGGCAGCCCTCGTAGTGACATACACCCTGCCAGCGCTGGGTCCCCACCCTGTATGATAAGCAGTAACACGTGTTGATGCTGAGGCAGTCACGCATGCAGCCTTGAACAGCCACCGTGTACATGGTGCAGACCTCTGCGCTTGCCTCTGGAAATCAGTCTCAAGTCGCATGAAACCATGCAACCACAGGAGCTGGGTGTCTGGTCCATGGGAGCATAGGGCGTGAGTAACCACCACTGCTGCTGATCAGCGGGAGTTGTGGCTCCTCAGGTCAAATCCCTCCCAGCTACACAGACAAATGACTTGGAGCAGCTCCAGTGAAGTCCAGAGTGCTTTGAATCAGGTGGGCACTATGCATCTTTGTCTAACTTTGCAGGTGGGTAATTGCATATCTTTTCTACCTGTGCTTAATGTGTTAATGTCTAATTGTATATGAGGCTTAGTCTGGCCTGAAGCAAAGTTTGTGCTCTGTGTCACCAACTATTAAGTGAGAAATTTCTGTGGAAGCTTAAGGGTGACAATGTCTTTTGTTTCCTTACCAACAATTACAACTAGATTCAATAAAATCTGCCTAATCTCTTCATTTGAGGGAAGTCTGCAGACTAACTAAAATATCAGATCACAGAGCATCTTCTGAAGGAGTCTGCGGTAACAGAGCGATCTGGATGTTTTATTGAATGTAGCCTTATACATGCATCCCTGTTAGGCAAGGAAGCAGAGCTATAAAAATAAATTGAATTACAAACAGTGATGCCAGAACTGGATGCTGCAGAGGGAGACCTCCTCCCCTTCCGTAATACACAGTCTGTCCCTGTCTTTCAAGAAGTATAGCAAAAAGAATGCATGTTAAGAAAACTAGGTTTCTTCAAACAAACTAGATTATTATCCACAGGACTCTAGGCACTGTCATGCACAGGAGAATAAACTGCAACCCCATCTCACATTTTTACTTGAGAACATTATTTTTTCCCCTCCCTGCTCCTTCACTGTCTATCATTTGGTAGTAAGCTCTTAGGCTTGTGAATACAGAGCTTCCCCAGAGCAGCAGCAGAAGATGCAGTGCATTGTGAGCTCGGTGGGCGAGGAGGAGGAGGGCATCCCTGGTGCAGGGAGGGCCGGTTGCCCAGAGGGGAGACCTCCTCCTGCCCCGAGGGGGGCTGTGGGAAAGGCTGCCTGCCCACCACCCCAGGCTGCCCCCAGGCCGCCCGGGGCTCTCAGGAACGCAGAGCTCCTTTCAAGCATGACTATTCTCGGCCTCGTTATTTTACTTCTCTTTACAGGGCGGTTTTTCTCCATTGGCAAATAGGTGACTTGTTCTGTGTTCCTCATACTTCCTTTTAAGCACAATTAATTATTTTAATTGATTAAAACTGCGCTGAGCAGTTTGCTCAGAAGAGACAGCTCTTCTGGTTTTTTGGACTAATTACCAGTCTGGATTTCTGAATGACAATACGGCTGCTAATTAATCTCACTGCAGTTCTCACAAAAAGAGACCCTGATAAGAACTTGCCAATTAACATAAGAAAGAAAATAAAATGTCAAGAGTCCTGTTGTGTTTTTCTGGCACCCACTCCCAGTCAGATGAATATCACTATTAAATAAAGAGACAGACTAACTACCAAGTACGAAAGCCAGTGGGCTGCCGGGCTGCTCCAAACTTGCCCAGACATTACTCATTCAGGAGCTCGCTGTTATTTGTACGCCTGTTCACTCATGTTGCCCAACATTGCCTGCTACGGTTTTGTAAGCCAGAGGACGATGAAGCAGGGCAGCACAGCAAGTGTCTGACCGTCCCTGTAGGGAGTTTCTCACAGTGTCCCGATGTTGATCACCATTAGCAGAAGGCTAATGGTGATCAGCATTGGGAGTTGTTGCCAAAAAGGGGAGTTTTGGCAGGGTGGGTCCCAGCTTTCACCTGGTTTGTCTGGTGCAGCCAGGGACCTGGGTGCTGCCGGGCTCAAGAGTGCTCCCCCAATGCGCGACAATGGAGCACACGAGTGTGGTGTGAGGTGGTGCTTCTGGTGGTGGTGGGCAGCGGGGAGACCCCTGGACTCCTTTGCTTGTCTCACAAATTGTGCTCGTTAGCCGTGGTGGGCAGCAGCGGCATATGGCCCGAGTATTCACTTTGCTTCTTGCAGGGGAAGTTTGCAGCCCAAGCTGACTTGCCTGGTGGTACAGCTAAGCCACTAATAGTTCCTGGAAAAGCTAATGTAAAACCACCTGGGCATGTTACAGGACTGTGTAATCTCAGCTGTATCTGTGGTGTGGTTATCTCCATGAAAATAAAGGGCCAGACGCTCAGCTGGTGACAGTTACTCCAGTCCCTGTTCCGCACCAGTTCTGTGAGACCAAGGTGAGTTACAGGGACTCCTCTGGACAGGGGGAAGGGACAGGACCTGGTGCTGTTGCCAGTTTGTTTTCATTATGTGGAATTTTCCAGAGCAGTATTTCTGGCCCACAGGACCACATGCCATGGCTGTTTCTGAAGAGATGAGCAGTACAGCAGTTGCTGTGGCAGGTGTGTGATGCTCTGGCTGACCAGAAAGCTGTCGCACAGTGGGACATGCAAAATGGGAACTTCTTTTTATAAGCATGCTGGTTGAATTTAATTTTTTTTTTTTTTTTTTTTTTTTTCTCTCCATGCTTGCAGGTCAGAAGATTCTTCACCACAGAAGTGATGTCTTAGAAACTGTGGTCCTGATCAATCCCTCAGATGAAGCAGTTAGTACTGAGGTAAGCCAAAAATACTTCACTGGATGTGTCATAAAAGCTCCATTAAGTGGACAGGATGAGAGCAGTGAAGTGATGTAGTTGAGATGATTCTTGAGTATCAGTTACTGCCTTACAGTTTAGTGACTGACAAACCCCAACAGTGTCTTTCAGAGTCTTAGCAGACTCAGAGCAGGTCCTAACCATGGATGAAAGGACAGGTTAGGAGAAAATATTATGAAAAACATCAGCCATCCCTTGATTTTTGCCTTGGTTTTCCAGACTCCTGACAAAACATCAGAGGCATACAACGGAAACATACCTCTGATCCCAGCACTCCTTTTCTCATAACGCACCAAATTCCCTTCTTGATGAAGTAGAGACAGCTGTGGTGAAACTACATCTGCTTTTCTTCTGCTTCTCCATTGTTTGGTAGCTCTGGATGCCTATTTTATACATGAAAAAAAGTGCCTGAAGGTGCCCTGAGACAAATTTAGGTCTTTGAGAAGAATTAACAGCTATATGGTGGTGACTTCAGGTTGATCTATCTGTCCTTCAAAAAGCATATGACATGATCAATAGACTCTGGAGAGTGCCCCAGAAGAGGACTGCCAATTCCTTATGATCTTGCTAGAGTAGAGTCAAAGAACTGAGCATGTAGCTCCAAGAAAGAATTGACAAATTTAGCTAGTGAGACTGAAGGTTGAAAAAATAGGGATAATTGCAGCAAGTGCTGGGAAGCATTGACGTAGTACCATTTCTGTTGGGAAATGAAGCAGCTCTGCTTCTGGTACCTAGTGAAAAATAAGTCATAGTAAACACACACAGGAGGAAGGACTCCAAAACAAATTAAATTCCTGAAATTGTAAAAGTTTAAATAAGTAAGTCACCTTAGTTAATTCACTTAGTTAAGTCACCTTAGGTCATTCACTAAAAAACTATAGCTGAAAGTCTCCTACAGGGCATTGGAGCTACTTGGTTAGGAACAAGGGGGTCAGCTGGATAGCAGCTCTTGATACAATCACACATTCAGAGTAAAAATCTATAAAGTGCATGCGTGTGGAGGCGGGGAGAGCCGAAGGAACTGCCAAAGGTAGGGAAATGCCGTTTCTTTCACTGTTGCTTATCGTACCTTTGATGGATGATCACATGGAAGAACACAGTCTGAGGCCCATTAATGGCTTCTGAACCCTGGCTTTACTCCATTGGATCTGGAGGATGTTTGGCTAGGTCACTGTTAATTTCCTCTCACTAGATTGAGGGAGGCAATCTTTTCTTCACTTTCATCTTGCCAGACTGGTCACAGCCAGAAGTTACAAGCTGAGATTTACTTTGGCTGACCAAGTAAGACTCTGACTGGACACAAGCCAGAAAAAGACAATAAGAGGCAGCAGAATTAAATTGGAGGTTGGAATAGACATGCTCGGTTCATCATGGCAAATAGAAAACTTAGTTTCATATACCAAGAGATTTCCCGGTTACATCTGGGGAGACAGTGATACAGCATGGAGTTCTTACTTCACCAGAAGAGGAACTTGAACCTATCCATTCAGGAAAAACCAAGGAAAATTATATTAAAAAAAAAATCCTGCTAATCTGGCTGGTAATAGTCATGCTGGTGGTAGTCCGAGCATGTTTCTGTCCAAAGCTCCTGTCGCATTCTGTCAAATGCCAAAGTATCTCCCAAAAGAGAGAGCCCCAAAGGGAGAGGGCTTGTAGTTTCCCAAAGAAAACAAGTTTCTGAAACCCCCATCAATGGTTACTTCCTTCTTAAGAAGACCCCGCTCTGTTGCTTTAACACTCTGCAACTGCACAGAAAGTCTGGGAAACTGCTGATCTGTTGATGCTCCCGACTCTCTTTACACTCCATCTTTGCCTCCATTTTGACTGAGGCTACATCTTGCTGTTTGCTTCATTCAAGCAGTTTGGGACTTCAGCAAATGGTAAAGCTGAACAGAATCATCACCTTGCAGTATTTCTTCTGAAATGGAGCGGTCTGGAATTCAGGAGATTGGTAGTCCTTCAGGAAGCCATGATTATACCCAGACACAGAATTTATGTGTCTCTCTAAAGTCTTTCACCTGTATCATACATTACGCTCTGTAATCTGCAAGCATTTATTTACTTTTTTCTTGCCCTAGTTTGCTAGCTCTGCAGAACCTATTTCATGACCAATTAATAAAATAGGTTGAAGGCAAATTATATGACACCCGCATATCAGTGATTCACAAGTCAGGAAATAATTTTGCTGTTGTGAAACTGGGTGAGTTTACACATAAGTTGGGAGACTGCCCAGCACTGCTGCCAGGAAAGAGAGAAAACACAGAAGAGGAAGCCAGTCCTTTTATAGCTCAAATACAGCTAAAACAGGCAAGATTTGAGCGACACACATCAGAGAGCGGCTGCACTTATCTATATTTTTGTCTCAAATAGAAATAGTGACACTTGATTCAGCAAGGATATTGCTGAATTTATAACTATTTAGTGCAATTGGTGACAGACTGTCATTAGCCCTGTGTTTATTTAAGAGAACTTTCTGCAGCTCAGCATCAGGGTCACTTATTTAATAAAATAACGATGAAAATGTGGTAGAGTTGGGATCTTGTTTCACATGCATACTCTTCACTACTTCTTTTCTACTTGCACTGAAAACGCAAGTTGTTCAGAAGAGATTCAGGTCGAGCCTTCCGGGCTCGGCCTCCTTGGCGTGAGCAGGAGTTATTTAGAACAACTGATTGCTTAACCATCAATATAAAAAATTGAAGGAATAGCTTGCTAGGAGAGCTGAGGTGATTATGTCATCTCCATGGAGATGGAGCTTGGATGCAATGTCATGTGGAGTTGTTCCAGACGGACTCTGCTCATTTAGTTTAATACATGGATAGCCTTGTTCTGGAATCACTATGCTGGTTTAACTTAATTCCTCCTTAAACAGAGGAATTAGCACACTTGAAATTCATACCTTACCTTAGGCTGAATGGATTTTTTCGTGTTGGACAAACTTTTGAAGTATTTGCAAAAAAATTACTCAACAGTACAGAATCTTACAAAGGTTTTGTTTAGTTTTGTTCTTAAATTTAAGTTGAATCCAGCCAACAGAGGTATACTGAATATATGGATTTCTCTTAGCATGCAAGTAAATCTCCCCCTGGGGAGAGAAACAGCAATTATTAGTGGCTCTAGTGAGGGTCAAGTAAAGTAACAAGCTTCTACTTTAAAGTAGTTAAGAGTTATTTCAAAATGCAGAAGAAGGTTATTTCTCAGTAGCAAGCTCATTTATGCTATCCAGCATCCACTTAATTTACTACTGTATATTGAAAAAGGTGTTGGGCTCTCACACAGTAGAAACTTACAGTGTCCATAGTTAGTGACCTCATGAGATTTGAATGGTGCATGTGACTGTAACTGAGTGCTTGGAGTTGAATTTTATGATTATGGTGAAGCAGAATCATCTCTTAAGTTTCTAGATGATTCAGGTTACAATGGAATGACAATCTAAATATGACACTTTTATATGTGATTTGTGACGGCTACTTTTCAGTGACGTTTTTGCAAGTGAATGGCAAGTAGTGCCGTACCCTGGGAAAAGAAGAGCAGCCTTCCAAAAACAGTCTGGCACGTGCAGTTGTCCCTCATTAGCACATGGGACACAGCTCATCAAGATTGTCCTGATACAGTGCTATTAAAATTCACCAAGAGTTATACAATGTATATGCTCGTTCACTGAAAATACTATTTTTTCATTCAAATTTTATTCTGTTCTGCTCCTTGGTCTTTTTTCCATGTCATTAGTTTGACTTATTCATCAGACCTCTCTTCTTGCTTCTTCTCCATCCTTTTTTCCCTTTTGCACCTTTCTCATTGTCTTCTGTAAACAGCGCTATAACTTGGTAATGTTTCCACAGTCCTGGGAGACTCTGGTGCAAAATATGTTTTACATTAAAAGAGATAACCCGTACATTCTCAGCAGAATTTAGAAACACATGGTAACTCCCATTATTGATGTTTTCCTCTCCTTCACTTTAGGTACGCTTGATGATCACAGATGCTGCAAGACACAAGCTCCTTGTACTAACTGGACAGTGCTTTGAAAACACAGGAGAACTCATTCTTCAGTCAGGGTCCTTCTCCTTCCAGAACTTCATTGAGATCTTCACGGATCAAGAGGTTTGTTCAGAAAACTGTCTTCCATACATTGTCATGTGATGGCAGAGCTTTCTAGAGGACTAAAAATGTCCCTCTATGTTGTTAGAGTTAGCATCAGTAGCCTGATGCTTATGCTCTTTACTCTTCATTATAGGCTTTCTGTCAGAACATTTATTTAATTTACTTTAGATCTGATGTAAATTGCTTAACAAAAGAATTATGTTTTAATTTGGGGAATTAAATTGTAAATTCCAGAAACAGAAAATCAAGGAAGCTTTTGACAATGGAAGGAGATACTGTCGTGTTTAAAATATACAGGTTGTTTATCTAAGGTGCACATACAAAACAGTGAAATTGATCTTGACACCAGGTTCTTGCCTGGTATCAGCTAAGTAATAAGTGACATTAAATAAGACAGAGGCTGTCTGCTGGAATAGCTGTAGTTTTTTGCACCACCTCCTTGCTTGGCTTCTTTATAGTAGAGTTTACAATTTGGCCAGTGTAATCTGTAAAATCTATGATTTCTGCATACCAAAAAGATAAGTATGACGTATACTAGTATTTAATGCCTTTTGTTTCGTGACTTGTTATTTTGCTGTCTTGCTTAATGTACTGTGTCTGAAAGCTCCCATAGGGCAGGAACCCATAGTAAACAAGTTGTCACACTTAATTTGGCTGCTGTGTAAAGTATATATTTAAATAAACTATACGGCTGCATCCCTAGGAGTTGAGCTTCCAAAATTAATTAGGAGCATGTCAGTGGACTGAGATTTGAAAGTTCAGCACTGAAAAGGCAAAGTTTGCGTGAGGTCTGGCATGACCTTATTGTATTCATTTGATCCTATTCTCAAAGCCTCTTTGTTCAGCCTGTGGTTGTAAGGTTGGGGAAAGAGCTGGATTCCTGCTCTCTGAAACATACGTGATGCCTAAAACTCACTCGCAGTTCACAGAGTTACTTTTTTATGAAATTGCAAACCCGAGCTCCTTGCATTTCTGGCTAATTAGCGACACATAATTACTTTATGACTACATGCGAAACCAGGGGCAAATCCTACTGTTACTGTTAGGAAGCGAAATCGTTGGCTGGAAAGCAGAGGGGTGGTGGTTGGCCATGAGTTACAGCCGCCGAGGCATTGCAGCAGTGGTGGGCGTGTAGGGCGTACTCCCGTGGGCTATGAGTAAGGCTGACTTGGCTCGTCCCTGCGGCTGGCAGCAAACTCAACAGCCAGCCGGCACGGTGCTTTGAAAGTGTTGGCTTCCAGCGTCTTGTTTCTGAAGCCTCAGGCTTTCACTGCTTCTACAAGATTTCACAAAAGCAAAGGAAGATCACATTTGCCATACTGCAGTCTGTGCATGAGACGTTTTTTAAGGGGTCCCATTTCCGGGAAATCTTTAGGTGGTCTACAAGTTGGAAAAAAGGTTAGAAAAAAGGGCTAGGAAAAAAGTGGTTAGTGCTTTTCTAAGTGGTGATGAGAAGAAAGAATTCCTGTGATCAGAAGAAAGAATTCCTGTGCTGTCCTGACCCTGGTGGACTTGGCAGTGTTAGGTTTATGGTTGGACTCAATGATCGTAAGGATCTTTTCCAACCTAAGTGATTCTGTGATTCCGTCAGCATGTAAGGCTTGATGAGTACTGTGTACAGGCGGTGTTTCTGGTCTCTGCGCTTTTTTACTTCACTGTACCAAACCTGTGGTCATGGGATGTGCTTACAAATAAGTAAATACCCTTTGAGGGGGCAGGGGGATACTCTTAGGAAGCCTAATCTAGAAATGCATCTGTAGCCTGCAGAACTCCCTGCAGGCAATGCCTAAAAGTGGTGTATTCAACCTCTCCTGTGCCAGAATATAGAAGATGTCCCATTCCAGTGTCTCTGCAACAACAGCTATCAGAGGAAAAACTTTCTTTTTACCTTTGTGGTCCAGAATAGCAAACAATCTTGTGTCCTCTCTGAGCAGCCAACTTGCTGTTTGCCTTCACAAGCTGTGACAAGTTTAAAACTTGAGAGTTCCTCAACAGATATCTCTCAGTGCTTGAAAAGATGATCAGGTTCACAGATACATTTGTTTTCTCCCAGAGTGACTTTGGATCCAGAGAAGAGAAGAAGCAGTTACATCTCTGTGTTATCAAATAGCGTAAGCAGTGGAACTGTTGATATCCTTGATGTCACCATTTGAAATGCAAATCCATTGAGGCCTTTTCTGGGGCATTTCTGAACTTGCTATTATTCCTAACAGATATGATATATGTCGGAATAAGTGTTCTCCAGCTTTTCATTGGCCTGTGCTACCGGTGGCTTAACACTGTCTGCATTATGCGTGCCAACATTTAGGAGCAAAGAAAGTCAGAATTTGAAGCAGAAACCCAAATATGATATAATATAAACTGGAAAGGACTAACCCCAAACCTTGGCCTAGTATATATTTATTAGCCCAGTGTATTGCCATCTGATTGTTTCATCTAGCCAGAAAATTGTCCCTACATGAGAAACAGTCTGTACTCAATTTATCTCCTTATGTGTGCAACAGACTTGATTTATTCATGCAGAGGAAGTCATCTTTTATTACTTTTGTTTCTCCCTTATAATGTATTTTGAACCCTGACCAGAGACACAGCATAAGGAGTATGCTTGAGATACTAAATCCATCTCAGAGCTGCGGTCTGTGCTGCCCTTCTCTTCTTATTTCTGCCATACAAAACAGGAATGTTTCTCCTATTTTCTTTATCTTTTATCATTTTCATCCTTTTCTCTTTTTATTTTGTTTTGCTTTGTTTTTTTCTTTGCTCCTTTTCAGACAAAGCCATGTCTGACATATAGGTGAGATTTATTTATACTCCTGTGAAATGGTGTGGATACTAAGTAAGGCCGAAAAAGGAGGATAGAAAACATTTATTTTCTGCTTTATTTAGGTATTGGTTGGACTATTTTTGTTTGGATAACAGCAACTGCATCTTTGTTGAGTTTTATTTTTGGTAAATGCTGAAAATAAATTATGCAACACAAAGAAAGGAAGTGAGACATACACACACAGAGGCCCAAAGAGATCTACTGCAATCAAACATCATTAATTTCTTATATATTCATTTCTTCTGCTGATTCAGCTTGTGGTCCAAGACTTTCAAATTATTCAGCTGTAGCGTAATCTATATCATCTTTATGAAAACCGTTCTTACAGCTTGAACTGATAATTGAGTCTCTGCAAAGAAGGTTGTGGTATTTTGCATGATGCTGTGCTGGCATATTTTGCACTGACATTTTATGTCTGAATTACTTCTTTAAAGAAGTTGTTTACATAATTTGGTGGTCTCTTTGTTTAGAGCAAGTACAACAGAAATGGGTTACATTTAACTTAATTGTCAGTAAAAACAAAAAAAAATCGAGTGAAAGTATCTGTGGAACTGGGAGAATGTGTAAAATATGTCATACAGTTTCATGTTAGTTTGTCTATGAATCTCGGACCATGAAAGACTATTTTTTAGTTCAGACTGGAACAGAACAACAGTTCTTCATACAATGACATAGAACAACTTGTTTTCTGTGCCTTTATTTCAGCAGCTGGTTTTGGTACTAGCATGTTATCAAATACTGTCAAAATGAATGGAGTTATTCTAAATTTCAACTTTTGTGGTTCATGAGTTTAAAATCAAAATAATGACGAGCATTTTTAACCCTAACACTTTTTTCCTGCCTCTTTCTTTAGCCCTGTACCTCATAATCTCAGAAATACAAAACTTGTATCTGTTTGCATTTCTGAAGCAATAACTCATTTCTTAGTGTTCTGAAAACTCTGCTACAGTCAGCCATGCTAATCTGGGAGCGGTGCTGGCTTTTCAGGAGCCAGCCTGCAGAAAGAACAGCAATAATGGTGGTATGGTGGAATATATCCTATCAGAGAAGGGGTGAGGAAGGTGACTGCCCTTGGGAGGATGCTGACCTCCTCTGGATTGCAGTTACTCTCTGCCTGTTAAAGAGAATGTGCTTGGTCCCTTAGATATTTGGCTGGCTCTTCTGGATGGACTGGAGCAGCAGGGAGACTCATGAGACAATGGTAGATATAGTGGCAGCTCTGGCAGCGTTACCCGCATGGTCCTCATACCCTCTCAATATAAAAGCTTGTACCATCCTCCTCTAAAAGGTGGAGGCGGGAAGGGGGAACCTTGAGGTGCTGTCATCCTCTGGGCAATAGGGACAAGGAATAATGTCCTTCTTTGTGATTAAAAAAATACAGTAGTAAACTAATTGTGATAACAGGTTCCTTTAGCTTCTAGGACAGGTACTCACCAGTGCAGGAGTGAATAAAAAAGTTTTTATCTGTCTGATCAGGAAATATTATGTTCTGACATTATTTGTCATTAAAAAATGAATTTACGTGCATCTTCTTGTGTTTTTGCTTTACAACCCTAGATTGGTGAATTATTGAGCACCACACACCCTGCCAACAAAGCCAGCTTAACTCTTTTCTGCCCTGAGGAAGGAGACTGGAAAAATTCCAACCTTGACAAACACAACCTTCAAGACTTTATTAACATTAAACTCAACTCAGCTTCCATATTGCCCAAAATGGAAGGACTCTCTGAATTCACAGAGTATCTGTCAGAATCAGTGGAAGTGCCATCACCCTTCGACATTTTGGAACCTCCAACTTCAGGAGGTTTCTTGAAACTCTCCAAACCCTGCTGTTATATTTTCCCAGGTGGAAGAGGGGACTCTGCATTATTTGCAGTGAATGGATTCAACATGCTTATCAATGGAGGATCCGAAAGAAAATCTTGCTTTTGGAAACTTATCCGGCACTTGGACAGGGTAGATTCCATTCTACTCACTCACATCGGAGACGATAACCTGCCAGGAATCAATAGCATGCTTCAGCGAAAAATAGCTGAACTAGAAGAGGAACAGTCTCAAGGGTCTACTACCAACAGTGACTGGATGAAAAATCTGATCTCACCTGATTTAGGAGTTGTATTCCTTAATGTACCTGAGAACCTGAAGAACCTGGATCCTAGCTTTAGGGTAAAAAGGAGTGTAGAAGAAGCTTGTTTTACTCTCCAGTATTTAAATAAACTGTCTATGAAACCAGAACCTCTTTTCAGAAATGTGGGAAATACCATTGACCCCATCATTTTATTTCAGAAAATGGGAGTTGGCAAACTTGAGATGTATGTGCTCAATCCTGTCAAAAATAGCAAAGAGATGCAATATTTTATGCAGCAGTGGAGTGGCAGCAACAAAGATAAAGTTGAATTCCTGCTATCAAATGGCCAAGAACTAGACATTCCATTATCTTACTTCACCTCTGTCTCATCCCTGATTGTGTGGCATCCAGCTAACCCCGCAGAAAAAATAATCCGGGTTCTGTTTCCTGGAAATAGCACCCAATATAATATTCTAGAAGGACTAGAAAAACTCAAACACTTAGACTTCCTTAAACAACCAATGGTTACACAAAAAGACCTAACTGGGAACATTGCTAGTCCGGCTGTGAAACAAGCAAAGTTAAAACAACGAACAGACAGTAAGGAGAGTCTCAAGCCTGCTGCAAAGACACCACCAAGCAAGCCTGTCAGAAAAGAATCTAAAGAAGAAACACCGGAGCCTGTGAAGCCTAGTCCAGCACTGGAAAAGCCTCAGAAGTTGGAAAGCAAAGAAAAAGCTCCAGTTAAAAAAGAGAAAACAGCAAAAGTGGAGACCAAACCTGTAGTGGCAGAAAAAGACATAACAAGTAAAGAAGAGCAATTACTAAAATCTGAAACCCCTGAAAAACAAAGTACAGATGTAAAACCAAAAGTGTCAAAGGAGAAGCCAGTGAAAAAGGAAGTAAAAGCAAAACCTGAGGAAAAGAAAGAGGAAAAAGAAAAACCAAAGAAAGAGGTTTCTAAAAAAGAGGAGAAAACACCCATCAAAAAAGAAGAAAAACCCAAAAAAGAAGAGATCAAGAAAGAAGTTAAAAAAGAGGTGAAAAAGGAAGAGAAGAAGGAAGCAAAGAAGGAACTAAAGAAAGAAGCTTCACCAAAGGAAGCTAAAAAAGAAGCTAAAAAAGAAGAGAAGAAGGAAATTAAGAAGGAAGAAAAAGAAGCCAAAAAGGACATCAAAAAGGTTCCTAAAGAAACAAAGAAGACAGCTACTCCTTCGACTGAAGCCAAAAAGCCAGCAGCAAAGCCTAAACCACAAAAGAAGGAGGAACCTGCTAAAAAAGAAGCAGTACCTGCTGGAAAGCCAAAGGAAAAAGGAAAAGTTAAGACGGTGAAGAAGGAGATCAAGGTCAGTGGAGCACAAGCTGCCCTTGCAGCCGTTGGAGTGAGAGATCCCTTATGTCTTCACCAGAGGATTTAACAAAGGATTTTGAGGAATTAAAAGCTGAAGAAGTAGAAACAATAAAAGAAACAAAACCTCAAGTTGCACTTATAGAAGATGAACTGAAACTCACTGGCACAGTACAAAAAGAGGCCTTCGAAGGACAAAAAGAAAAATTAGATAATGAAGGACCTGCCGAGTCCTCCGATGAAGGCATAACTACCACAGAGGCTGAGGGTGAGTGTGAACAGACACCTGAAGAATTGGAACCTGTGGAAAAGCACAGGGTTGACGACAATGAAAAGTTTGAAGATGAGGGAACTGGCTTAGAAGAATCATCTGAAGCAGGAGATTATGAGGAAAAGGCAGAAACAGAAGAAGCTGAAGAACGAGGTGAAGATGAAGAAGAAAAGACACCACTGGACAACACAAAAATGTATATGGAGGAAGCAAGGAAAATTGAAGAAAGTTCAGAAGATATGATGGCTGAAGCAGATGCTAACATTAAAGATGAAAAATATATTGAAAAGGCAGATTATGAGGCATCAGATGAACGGGCTGAGGAAGACAGGGAAGAAGCAATAGAAAAAGCAGAAACTGAAGAGACTGAAGAAGAGGAGGAAGACAAAGCAGAAGACATCAGAGATGAAGAGGAAACTGAAAAAATAGAAGCTGAAGAAGATTATGTGATGGCTGTTGTAGACAAAGCTGCAGAAGCTGGTGAAGTTGAAGATAAATATGGCCTGCTCATAATTACACCAACAAAACGCTCAGAGCCTCAGTCTCCAGCAGTTGAGCCAGCCTCTTCTATCCATGATGAGACATTACCTGGTGGTTCAGAAAGTGAAGCCACTGTTTCTGATGAAGAAAATAGAGAAGATCAACCTGAAGAATTCACTGCTACTTCGGGTTATACCCAGTCTACCATTGAAATATCCAGTGAACCAACCCCAATGGATGAAATGTCAACACCCCGGGATGTCATGAGTGATGAAACTAACAATGAGGAAAGTGAGTCACCCTCTCAAGAGTATGTGAACATTACCAAGTATGAGACATCACTGTACTCTCAAGAGTTTGGCAGACCTAAACTTTCTCCACTTCCAGATGCTTTTAATGGATTATCTGAAGGATCCAAAACAGAGGCCACAGAAGGTAAAGACTATAATGCCTCAGCTTCCACCATCTCACCTCCTTCTTCATTAGAGGAAGACAAATTCTGCAAATCTGCGTTCCAAGATGTATACCGGCAAAAAGAAAGTGAAATCCAAGGCACTGCTAAATTAGAAATCAAGGAACCTCATCAAGAAGATCTTGGTGGAAAATGTAGTCCAACCAAGAGTCCAGCTGACAGTTTGTCCCCTCCATCACCTGTTGCCAAAACACCACTGAGTGAACGTAGTGTGAATTTTTCGCTCACTCCCAATGAGATCAAGGTCTCAGCTGAGCCTGTCATCATTGCTACATTGCCTGATGTACATCAAGAAGTTGCTGAAGAGCACTGTGCAAGCCCTGAAGATAAAACATTAGAAGTAGCATCTCCCTCACAGTCTGCTGCTGGTAGTGCTGGCCACACACCTTATTATCAGTCTCCCACTGATGAAAAGTCCAGTCAGCTTCCCTCTGAAACCAGTGAAAAGTCAACAGATGCTCCTGTTAGCTTTGAATTCAGTGAAGTCAAAGATGAGTCTGCAAAACCCAGAATAAGCCCTATGGATGAGCCTGTGCCAGATTCAGAATATCCTATTGAAAAGGTTCTCTCGCCCCTACGCAGTCCACCACTGATAGGTTCAGAAACCACTTATGATACATTTTTGAGTGCTGATTTAAAGTCTCCCACCAGAGATTACATAAGTGCTTTGGGGGGGAAACCTGAAAAAGAAAAATCAGTTGTTCAAATGAGCCCAGCTTCTGAAGCCAGCACTGTGGGCCTTTTCCAAGAAAAACAAGAAGAAAAAAGCATGGAGTTTATGGTAATTAAGGAAGGCTTCAGCCTAGAAAGGAAAATGGAAGATACAGAACCCAGCAGCTCCCAGTCTTCACTGGCCTTGGATGAGCGGAAGTTAGCAGGTGATCTCTCACCTACTCAAATAGATATCAGTCAGTTCGGCTCTTTAAAAGAAGATACCAAAATGTCTATTTCTGAAGGCACTGTTTCTGACAAGTCTGCAACTCCTGTTGATGAAGTTATAGCAGAAGACACCTATTCCCATATAGAAGGAGTAGCTTCTGTCTCTACAGCATCTGTTGCTACTAGTTCATTTCCAGAACCAACTACCGATGATGTGTCTCCTTCTTTGCATGCTGAGGTTGGATCTCCCCACTCTACCGAAGTTGATGATTCCCTTTCAGTGTCAGTTGTACAAACACCAACAACTTTTCAGGAAACAGAAATGTCTCCATCTAAGGAAGAGTGCCCAAGACCCATGTCAATTTCTCCACCAGACTTCTCACCTAAAACTGCAAAATCAAGAATGCTGGTGCATGATCACAGATCTCCTGAGCAGTCAACTATGTCTGTAGAATTTGGTCAGGAGTCCCCTGAGCAGTCTTTAGCAATGGACTTTAGTAGGCAGTCTCCAGAATATCCTACTGTAGGCACTAGTACACACCATATATCAGAAAATGGACCTACAGAAGTAGATTATAGCCCTTCAGATATACAGGAGCCTACTTTTGCACGGAAGATTTCCCCTGTGGAGCAGTCATCATACTCTCAGGAGAAAGATATTTCAGAAATTATTTCAGTTTCTCAAATTGAAGCTTCATCCTCAACTTCATCAGCTCATACACCTTCCCAGGTCACTTCACCACTGCCAGAGGAAACTTTTTCAGGTGCTGTTCCACCCAGAGATATGTCACTACATTCTTCTTTTACCTCAGAAAAGGTTCAGAGCCTAGGAGAAAAGCTGTCACCGAAGTCTGACCTATCTCCATTAACTCCAAGGGAATCTTCCCCTCTGTACTCTCCTAGTTTTCCAGATTCACCTTCTGCAATCACAGAAGCCGTGTCAGCTAGTCATGCACCTTCATTGTCACTGCAAGTGTCCTCTGTCAAAGCATTTGGTTACCAGGATCCCCTAACAAAGCACAGTCCAGAACCTTTACTCAGCCCAGAAAAAGAAGATTCGGAGAAAAGCAGCAGGTCACCAGAAGAACTTAGTTATTCCTATGAGGCCACAGAGAAAACTACTAGGTCACCAGAGGATATTAGCTACTCCTATGAGGCAGCTGGAAAATCTGCTAGATCACTTCAGACCACGGATTATTCCTATGAGACAATTGGAAAAACAACTAGGTCACCTGAGGCCACAGATTACTCCTATGAGATGATTGCAAAAAATATGAGGTCATCTGAGGCCACCGATTATTCTTATGATATGACAGGGAAAACCACTAGGTCACCAGGGGCCACAGATTATTGCTATGAGACAACTGGGAAAACCACTAAGTCACCAAGGGCCACAGATTATTCCTATGAGACAACAGGGAAAGCCACAAAATCACCTGAGGCCACAGATTATTCCTATGAGATAATTGGGAAAACCACCAAATCACCTGACACCTCAGATTATTCCTATGAGAGAATTGCAAAAGCTACGAGATCTCCTGATACTATGGATTACTCCTATGAGACAACAGGGAAAACCACTAAGTCACCAGAAAGCATTAGCTACTCCTATGAGACAACTGGGAGAACCACCAGGTCACCAGATGCCATGGCTTACTCCTATGAGACAACTGGGAAACCCTCCGGTTCACCCGAAGCCACAGATTACTCATTTGAGACAACTGGGAGAGCCTCCAGGTCACCTGAAGCCACTAGCTATTCCTATGAAGCAAGCGCTTATTTTACTCCAGGAAAATCGTTAGCAGAATCCCGTCAAGATGTTGACTTATGCCTTGTGTCCTCTTGTGAATATAAACATCCCAAAACTGAACTTTCACCTTCATTTATCAACCCAAACCCCCTTGAGTGGTTTGCAAATGAAGAACAGTCCCAAGATCAAGAGAAGCTATTAACTCAATCCGGGGGAGCCCAGCCACCTTCTGGGGGAAAGCAGCAAGGGCGGCAGTGTGATGAAACTCCTCCCACATCCGTGAGTGAGTCTGCCCCATCTCAGACTGATTCAGACGTTCCCCCTGAGACTGAGGAATGTCCTTCCATCACTGCAGATGCTAACATTGACTCGGAAGATGAATCAGAAACCATTCCGACAGACAAGACAATTACATACAAACACATTGACCCGCCACCTGTCCCCATGCAGGATCACAGCCCTTCCCCTAGGCACCCTGATGTTTCCATGGTTGATCCAGAGGCTCTTCCTGTTGATCAGAATTTGGGTAAACCTTTGAAGAAGGATCTCAAAGAAAAGACAAAGACAAAAAAGCAGGGTACTAAGACCAAGTCGTCTTCTCCTGTTAAAAAAAGTGATGGTAAATCAAAACAAGTGGCTTCACCAAAGCCAGCCATAAAAGAGTCTTTAGACAAAATTTCCAAGTCAGCTTCTCTGAAAAAGAAGGAGTCTGTGGAGAAGTTAACGAAAAATATATCTTCTCCAGAAGTAAAGTCTCGAGTAGAAGAGAAAGATAAGGACACCAAGAATGCAGCAAATACAACAACATCCAAGTCAGCAAAGACTGCAACTACAGGTAAAGGCAGATAGCAGTTCCCCAGTGTTAAGATTTTCCTGTTTTAGTGAAGTCAGGTTGCCTTTATATCAGCTGAGAATGTGGTTTGTGGCAAATTCCCGAAGAAAGTCCAGGTTTTAAATATAAATCCAGCTTGAAAAGCCTGTATTTAAGTGTATGAAATTAGTTTTTGTAATCTGAGAAACCTGATGTGTCAGTTTGCTCAGAGAGTACATAAAATATAAAGGACTTAATACTAGCTGTCTAAGCTGTTAACCAACTAATAGAATTAAAAGTACCACTTTTGTAGGTGAAGTGAAATCAGTAGCAAAGCGAACCACTTTATTCATTGTACGAAACAAGTAGGCACAATTCTTTTAACATAAATTACTGCAATTTAACACTGTGAGAGTCAAAGGTACTATCAACCATTGGATGCTCTTACTACTTTGCTGGATTAATTATAAAAGGACTATTTAAAAAAATTGCAACAGTACTAAGAGCTCTTTCTGTGAACTAAGCAGGTACATCACATAATCCGGTTAAAGTCTTATGCCATCAGTGATGACTAAGCACACAGAAAGTTAATGTCATTTTGGATGACTGTTGTGTATTCTAAGTAGTAATAAAATATGAATTAGATTACTGGGGAGGCATTGTGCTAATCTGTTTTTTCCAGCAGATCTTGTTAGAAACTGTTTGGGGGATAGTTTGATTTTGCTGTTGTCAGGACTGATGTTCTGTTGAAAGCTTTTTTACAAGAAGCAGGCCTATGATTTGGTACAAACAAATCAGCATTCAACTGTCTTTAGCTTCCCCGTTTGAAGTGGTCCAGTGTTCCTTTCTCACACCATTGTTTGCATGTCTTTGTTAGTAGATGCATTTCAAAGCAGCAGTGTAGTTCCTCATGCTTTATGTTTCTCCAGCACTTTAGCTCTATATGATGTTCTTCCTTGTAGCATACTTCTCAGGTATACGCTAGAGCAGAAGACAAGGCTGTATTTGATAATAATATCTAAGTGTAAAATGTAATGTCTAATATTCTATCCAATGTTGGTATCCACAGTTCAGAAAGGTGTATCACAGATTTTTTTATGATAAATGATGAAAAAAGATTTTGTAACATAATCAATAGTAAAAACTCTCTAATTCAGGAAATCTTATCATATCATGATGCTGATTTGGCATATTGCCCTCTGATGAATGGCAGGACATGCTAGAGAACTGTAATGGGCTTTCCTGGCCTTACAGTATGTGACCCTAAATAGAGTGTATTGCTCAGATAATTGTTTACTAAACGTCATTCTTTGTAACAACATGAGAAGGCTGCTAGAACATAAATGGTGATCATCTGGATTAAATTACTGGTTGAATCCTAATTTTCAGTTCACATTATGATCCAGTGCATAGCAAAGGCTCCTTTTTTGGGTAGTATTTTTAAACTTTGAACTTCCTTTTGACTGAAGCTCTTCTCAGAAGAAGTACTATATTATGTACAGCAGCAAAAACATGCTGCATCCTACTTTTTATGATAAGTGGCTTATTTGTATATGCAAATAACGATCCAGCAAGCAAACAAACACTTATTCTCAGTTCCCTGAAGTAATTGCTTTACAATTTTCTCTGTCCTCCCAAGTTCCTCTTTGCCCCTATTTCTGCTCAGGTGTAGTATCTTCCTGATGCACCTGTAAGGCACCCAGCATATCAACAGCTACCATGTCTTGCTATGTGCTGATACCCCAAATCTCAGGACTGCTCCAAATCTGCATGGCTCCCTGTGTGACCCTAGGTTTTATAGGTGTGTACCTGAGACTTTCAAAAAGGTATACTTCTTAAACCAGAAAATAATACCACCATTTATTGAATGGTAATGCGATAATTGCAGCCCTGCATAGTAATTGTTGCATAATAGTAGTATATTACTGGGAAGGGTTCAGTGAATTTTTGGTTATGTGGTAGTAAGGTTCTACTGTATTATGTAGTTACAGTGATTCAGGTTTTTCCTCCCATTACAATTGCAATTGGGATACAACAAAGCTGGAACATGTCATTAGATGTAGGAGGGTAATGCCGTAATTGGACACATCTCACCTCAGCGGTTATAACAGTAATTAACTAATGGAAGATTTTAACCCACCTGTGATATATTCTTTTGTTGTTTGATTTCCAAAGGACCTGGGAATACTAAGGCGGTAAAATCCACAGCAGTGCCTCCAGGACCTCCAGTGTATTTGGATTTGGTGTACATTCCCAACCACAGCAACAGCAAGAACGTTGATGTTGAGTTTTTCAAGAGAGTGCGGTCATCCTACTATGTTGTGAGTGGGAACGATTCTGCAGCCGATGAGCCAAGCAGGGCTGTTTTGGACTCCCTGCTGGAGGGCAAGGCGCAATGGGAGACTAACATGCAGGTAGGCTCTTCACTAGTACCTTTGCCTGGAAATTTAATCTTCTCTGGGAAGCGACTACGGGAAGCCAGAGGGCCTCTGGAGTGGATGGTGGCTGCTGGGCTATGGGGTCCCCAGGCTGGGGGCCTCGTTTCACTGGTGATGTGAGAGAACACTTGAGTGAAGCACAGAGCTGCATCGCACTCAGGTGGTCCCCCATTTCTGGCCCTTCTGACCTGTTCCCCCCTCCAGCTGAGAGCTCGTTTACAGTGTCATTTGGCTGTTTCATCTTGTTACTACACCATAGATGGTCCAAGTTTGGAAACGTTGCAGTTTGTAAGTAGGAGAGAAAAGTGAATGTTTCATGGTTTATATGTAATCATGTACACTTGGAAACTTCATGTGCCTTTTCATCATGATCAATAAGTAAACAAAATATTTGGCCATAATCTGAAGAGCTATCAGTGCAGACTACAGACTGCTACTTCTCTGGAAAGCTGCATCTCAACACCTTACAAAACCAAGGTTTTATTTTTATAAACTACCTCTTTGCAGAAATTTTACCTTACCTACATGTTTATTTATTTCCTTTTATCCACCCATTTATTCAAGTATTTATTCCTTCCAAAAAGGAAACATACTTGTTGCAAGGGCTTCTTACAAGGATATTTTTCTTACCACCTGTTTCTGTTGTCCATTCCTGTTTTGTGTTGCAGGTGACCTTAATCCCAACCCATGACTCAGAAGTGATGAGGGAATGGTACCAAGAGACCCATGAGAAACAGCAGGACCTCAACATCATGGTTTTGGCAAGCAGCAGCACTGTTGTTATGCAAGATGAATCTTTTCCCGCATGCAAGATTGAACTGTAAGAATGAGACCATGTACCACAAGATTCAACTTTGTTTCCAGAAATTCTTCAGTTCGAAAACACCTTTTCTAAAAATTCAACCCATCTATTTCAACTGCTGAACTACATACCTGCCAAATGCTATACTGTGTCATGGTGATGCAAGTCACTAATATTTTTCAGTCTTTGCTGATTGCTAAGGGAAACAATAGTATTCCCATAGTAGGGTTCAAATTACTGTGAAAATACAGATCCAGTTTCAACTCCACTGAACGTTTGGAAACCATGCACTAGCAACCCCAACTGACTTCTGCCAGGTAGAGGCATTTGCCCTCTAAAGAAACACAAAGAGAGAGAAAGAGAGAGAGGAGTAGGAGGAGAAAGTAATAAATAATTAGACCTGCATTAGTCTCACGGCAATTGATGTATTGCTTACTGAATTCTGCTTATGCTCTCACTTGAAAATAAAGCTTTAAATTTGTATCAATCTGAGCTATCGCAAAGGGGATCCTTTTTTTTATAGAATTAAGTTGGCTGTAAAATAAAAAGAAACAGAATGTGGCTAGGAAGGGTTGTACAACCTAAATGCTCATCAGCAGTTTTCCACTTTGATTTGAGCTCTGCATACTGACATACCATAACAATCATAGGCCAAATATGCACTTAGTCTGCACCCCATCCAGAAGTCTGCAACCTTTCAACATGCAGAATTGTTGGTCTAAGGCATGCTCCCAGTGAAAGTCCACTCACTCCAGCCAGAAATGACCAGTCCACATGCTTGAACACCCATGTCCACTGTTGATTAACTGAAGCAAAATACCAAAGCAGTTGGGAGTACATACAGTAGACAATTGCCTTAGAAAGTGACTTGAATGTACAAAGAAACTTGATGCATTTATTTTTTAATGTCGAGACAGCATATTTATAAAACATCTCTGTAGGATCATAGTTACACCAGTAAAGAAGTGTGTGTGCATGTGTGGTACTAGAAACCTATCTGACTGGTCAAATGGCTTGGTGCTATGAATTACGTATGTTAGTTATGTGAATGCTTCATTGATGCACCTGGACAGCTCAACAAGACAAGGTGAGCATTTTTTTGAAAGCTTCTTTTGTACTGTGGAAGCAAGATTGAAGTGGTGTCCAGTATCAGAGTTACCAAACTTAGTGAAACATTCAGAATAATGAAAAATGTTAGCTGCGAGCCTGTACAGTATTCAACCTTCCTTCGTCTTACCTTATTTTATTTGTTTAATTTAAGAGTGAATATGGGAACAAATGTACAGAAAACTTTTTTTTAGTGCTGTGTGGACTTTTAATAGATGCATTTTTAACAAACATTTTCATTTACAGGAAAATGCAAAGAAAAATTTTTCAGGTGAAGGCAATTTTTAAGTAGTTTTGTAAAATAAATGAATAATGTTGTTTAAGGTTCTGGTGAGAATGGATATTGAAGTAAAATTTATTGAAAATAGTCAACTGCCAGTACCTTTTGGGGGGTGGGAGAGTGGGAGGGCACCCTGGTGGTAAAATTGATCTATTGATGATAATAGAAAATACGATTTGAAAAGGTGATTGCGTGATACTTACAAGGGTGTAACCTACATTCTCAACCTTCACAAGATCTTGAAAAAAGATAGAATAAGCAATAAGCTAAAATATATCTCCTCTCCTCTCCTCTCCTCTCCTCTCCTCCCATCCCCTCCCCTTCCCTCCCCTCGCCCTCC
>NW_009648250.1:5058854-5095697 GCF_000708025.1 Charadrius vociferus | reverse complement strand
CTCCCTCTCTCTCTCCCTCTCCCTCTCCCTTCCACTCCTTTCCCCATTTCCTCTCATTTCTTCTTTTACTCTTCCTCTTCCTTTCTTCTTCCTTTCCTTTCCCTTTCCTTTCCTCCTTCCTCTCCCCTCTTCTTTTCATTCTCTAGACTGCTTGCAGAGGAACAGCATCACTGTTCTGTGATTTAAGACAGTTTGGACTTTTTAGTCTCAGAAGTTTTACCCAAATTAAAAAAATCTTGGTACATTGTAGAGGTTGGCAAATCTGAATTTAAAAAAGGTGTAAAGGCCTCCAGAGTGGAGATAACATGCTCCTCTGTATGATTCACCGTTATGGCTGGTATAAAGTTTCACAATGTAGTGAACTATGATCTCGTTTTATTTTCTTTACCTAATAATTTATTTCCATTTTACATTATTAGGATATTTTTGTTTAATAGGGATATGTTTGCACACCTAATTTTTATGAGGCTTTTTTTATACTGCTTTAGCATCCTTTAAATGTAGGCCTCCTGAGGCCAATTTAATGCTGTGAATTACTGTTTGTCAATTATTGGGGATCTCGATTTATTTTTAATGTCTTCTCTTTTTATTTAGGTGTGTCTAGCAATGCTGTTTTATTTATTGCTATACCTTTTAAGTCGTTAAGAATAACTCAGAATGACTATGGCTCAAAAGGCAGATAAAAATGTATTGTGAAAACAAGCATGTTTGCTGGGCTCATACTCATTCATTTAAAATAGCTTTTGTAATACATAGTCTACAAAGTTATAGGCAAAATGTTTGGCAGAATAGTTGTAATATTTCTACAATTCTTTCTGCTTTGTCTACTTTCTTATATAGGTCAGATTTCAAACTTTTTGAGTGGGTGGGAACAGATTTTCTGATTTTCTGATACTACCTGAAATGGTTTGTATTTCTGCTTTGGTAGAAAATCTGTTTTAAGTACAGGAGTGGTCTTGAGACTAATCTCACTTATGCCACTTACTCCTGTGAATCAGGAGTAATTTCGCTACATCAGGGAAGTTACAGTCATTTGGTCCTAATGTAAATGAAATTGGAATCAAGCCTTAAGTCTCCCCAAGCAAGTGATGGCTCAAACATTTGTTTTACTTTTAAAATATTAATAATTAGACAGTTAACAGCTGATCTTAAAATGTATTTGCGTTTTTGCTGCTACCAGAATATTAAAACCCTGGTCTGGCTATTCTGAGGTATTGTAATGCCTGTTCCACCCGTTCCCTTTTAAATGGCAATGCTGCCAGGGTGCAACACAGTGATGAACTCCTCCATTAGCTCCTCCTGCCCTTAAATGACTTTCCTGCCTGTGGAACTATTCTAACTGTGCTAGTCTTAGTACTACACAATTAGTTTAGTGTAACAGTCATCAAAATGTACCGTGTACATTAACAATGAGTGCTGTTGATCAGCATAGATTTCTAGGAGCATGGTTTGTTATTGATTACTCTAATTATAAAGATTCAATATCTGGGTGTAAAGGACACTCCATTTAAATGATGGTGTTACCCGTAACAGCATCCCCAGTCATGATCTTTATGCTATAACTATAATGCTTCATATAGTTCAATGAAGAACTAACTTTGGGGATCCCACACCACTCCTGAACTTGGACAGGGCCTCTCTTGCATGCCTTTTCAAAGTCCTGTGGTGGGTCTGACTTCATTGACCTCTATTTCCACCCCATCTTTCAAAAAATTTACTTTTGATTTTTCTTTTACTTACTTTACATACTGTGGTGAATGGAGATAACTATGTATATGAATGTGGGGGGTTTTTTAATTGTCTATGATAGCTTATGCATTTTAGGAGAGTTCTGGTACTCATTTACTAAGATTTAATCAATTTGTTAATTGAATTTTCAATCCCTCCCACCACAAGCAAGTCAGCTCCAAAGAGCGCTTACTGTGCATTTGGGACATTTCTGTCATACTCTTCTCTTTGTTCATCTGTCGCCAGAGGTTCTTGCTCAGTAATGATGTTTTGAGGGAAATAGAAATTTTGTTGGTCTGGATTTATTAGTAAGGGAAAAAGTATAACATTTACACTTGAAAGAAACTGTAAGCTTTCATCTTTTCACTTAATAATTGAACAAAACACTAAAAGCAACTAAGGGTAAGCATTTCTTAGAATGCAATTATATTATTCACCGGGTTTAAAAATGTTTGCTATTTAAAAGAAATAAAGAAAAAAGTCTGTTTGTTGTGACTTTACAAAAAATCTAAAAAAAATTAAGTAACTAAATAAAACAATGGCATAAAAATATAGAAGGGAAAAGAAAAAAAAAAAAGAATTTAAAAAGCAGCTTCTCCGCACTAGACTAGCTAGGAGCTCCAGATGGCAGGAGCTACCTCGTCAAGACTGGGCTGTAATCACAACGGTAAAAGAGGAAATCTGAAATGTGCTTTCACGCATTTGCATGCAGCCATTATCTTCCAAACTATGGAAAGAAACAGTCTTGTTGCTGGCTGAGAAGCACCTCACACACCTCCTCTCTCTTGTTCTGAATGGTGTTTGTGTCAGTCTGCAGCTGTGTATGGTATTATGTCTTATAATCCTGCATCACTTCTATTCTGTCCAGTCATATCTAATGTAGAAAATTAGTTTCCAGTGAAAGTAATATGTAGTGCTTTTATGATATTTGTGTGCAATATCCCCTCTTCCATTGAGGATATTTGATGTAAAGGAAACAAACTCAGTTCCACAATAAAATACAAAAGTGGCAAAGTGGTGTTGACATGTTTCTTGTCTTTGTGTATGTACGTATTTTTAAGTTTTCCGTTTCCTTCAATCATGATTACCTACTATATGAGTTTTTTCTCAAAAGATCAATGACTATTTAAATGCTAGATAAGAGCCAATCTCTATTTAGAAACTGAAAAATAAATGCAGAAGATTACTTTTATCTCTTGTGGCCTAAAACATTACCATGATGTACCATGACGTGGCTTCTTTTTGTTGTTCTCATTTCTGTATCCTTCAGCAGCATGAGAAAACACCTCATTTTCAGTAAGTACACATTCAAGACACTGTGTCAGAGATGACACCCAATAGTTACATCAAACTGAGCCCACCCTGGTTTGGAAAAGAGGTCTTTTCCAAAACTGTTGCAGCTTAACAAGAATGCACAGCTTGACTCCGGTGGACATGGACCTTTTCTTACCACCGCTGCCCTGTAACCCTGATGAGAGGAAGCCTTTGGGGAAGGTGGGCTCCCAGTTTAGTTATTTACTTTATAAACATCAGACTTTTCCTCTGCTGCTGTTAAAGGGACGCTGTAAGGTCAGGCTTTCTGCCTTTGTAATTCTGCTTGCTGCTGCGACGCCTGCCGTGGTGAGGTGCAGCAGTCAACCCTGACAGTTTTTTAGCTTGGGGAGATGGTAATGATATGAAAGAAGGCAAAGGCTGAGGCAGCGAGAAGCAAGGGATGCTCGCTCCATGGAGAAGCAGCGGCCCTGCAGGATTTCCTTCACCCTCAGCCAGCAGTCTTTTTTTGTGGGCCCTTATCCATCTCTAGCCTCTAAGGTTTAATTTGTAACTTCTAATAATATGAGTAAGAAATACTGTGCTTGGATTGAATTGGGCTGACCATGGCCAAGTATGAAGACCAGATGAGGGGAGTCAATTGCTGCAAATCTTATCTCTCCAGTGTAACCCTGCATATATCTACGTCAAGGTTTTTTGAGCTGTTGTAGTAGAGTAGCCTGATGCTACTTAAAATATATTAAAAGGATTGTGCAAAGCAGACCAGGTCAGGTTTCAACCCCAATTATTCACCTGCAGTAGCAGGGTGAAGTTCTGGATTTGCACAGGTGTGACCACTTGTGGTACCTGTGGATAGAGGCAGACCAGCCTGGCCTGTAAAATTTGGCTTGCTGCTTCCAGCCGACAAATGAAAGCTTCTTCTTCAACACAGCTGCTGAGGAGAAATTTTATTTCCACTAGTGCTGTTAATGAACAAATTCAATCAGCTTATGAAGTATTTCAGATGGCATGGGAAATTGGCAGCCAGACCATTTCGGTCTATCTAAAATGAGGACTCTGTCTTGTGGCAGCCTAGACCTGAACAGAGTTTAATATTGATTTCTCGTGTTCTGAGGTTGGGAGGAAATTGTAGCTTTTCACAGTTCCTAGGATGGGATGAAAAGAGGTATCCAGGGGTCTCTTGAGTAATAGCCATAGTGACACCTCATAAACCCAGCTCATTCCCAGCATTGCAGCAAAGCTCCATGGCTTCCTAGGGGATGTCTAGAGCCCACACGGTACTTCTGCTACATGAGCATTGCCTGCCTGCTGCTGTGATCCCTATTTTCATCTCCCACAGACACAACCAGTCCACACTAGCACGAAGCCCCCTGGGCATTGTACTCTCTTGTACTGCTTATCCTTTCTTCAGATTCAATCCACCAGAGGCTGAGTAATGCTGAGTGCCCTCAGCTTGCCAAGGGATTTGCTGGTTTTTGACTGCATGCTCACCATCATTTCCACCAGAAATGAAATACTGAGGAGAACTAAAAAACTAAATCATCAGGCACTGTAGTCTGCATGAGCTCTGTTCGCTGGTTCTCACAGATCCTTACCATACCCCTTGATGTAGCTGCCTCTCTGCAATTGAACAACACCAGCATTACTGTCCCTGGTGTGAACAGCTGGCAAGACAGGGGTGGAGGTTGACTGTGCCTCTGCTGCCAGCTTCACCGCCAAAACAACTGCATGTGCCATGATTTACACATCATACTGCAGCTCAGCCCATCACCTCTGCTTGTGAATTACAGAGAAGATAAGAGAAATAGATAGAACGTATGTCCTAATACAAACAAACCTAAATATACATAACAAGGTCTATATGCACTGAGGTTATACCCTGTATACCTGTTAAGGTCTAGAAATTAATTTTGACAGAGCTTTTACAAACCTTATGCTATCTCAGCCCAGCTGTGTTACTTTCTTAGCTTAAAGAGTTGAAGGTAAACTGAACCACTGAGCCACTTAAATACTTAATATGAACCCCCTGGAGGGCAAGTCAGTATTTCCAGGCAGAGTTTACAGTGTCCAAAGATGTAATTATAGGAAGAGTTACCATGTGTAAGGACCAGAACAGGCTTGAAAGTTTCTTTTCCAGTTCATTTAAGGAAGGAATTGTCAGGATTTGCAATACATAAGCTAGATTGAAAGATTAATTTTGTCCTGACAAACTAATGTGCTTGTCAATGGTACTCTAATGCTATTTCTGTGCCCGGGACATATGCAATTTAGAATGGGTTGAGTGGACTTGAGTTTATCAGAAAGGTTTAAGAGCAGCAACAGAGTTAGTACTATGCAATTGGTAGCTGAGCTCAGTGACAACTTTGCGATTACTGAAAGATATATACATTTCCATGGGGAGATTGACCCAGAGTAGATGGCACAGTTTTCTGTCACATATTTAGTATCTTAAGATACTCTTGATTTAATGCTTTGTCACTAATTCTTTACTTATACTTCATTCTCCACAGTCTTATTTTGAAAGACTAAGTGTCCCAAGTTCAGGCTGTTTGTCACTTAAGTCAGCAGTAGTTTCTCTTCTACAATCAAAAAGCATCATCCTCATCTCAACATTTCCTATCATTAGATTTCTGGGAAGGTAATTTTAACTTTACTTTCCACATCTGTGCTCAAATACTCACTAGAAATACATTTGCCAAGTTCAATTGTAGTTTCTACATAAACAGTGATGGCTGCGCAGGTCAGAAACACCCTTGCACCAGCCAACCTTCATCTGCAGATGGGGTAGGTCGTCGCCCCGGTCCCACAGTTTTAGGGTGACCAGGGAGCCCTGGGATGGGCTGGCAAGCAGCTGGGACAGGCCACTGGGGGAGGGAGCAGGTGCTTGCAGCTGTGGGAAGGGGTTTGATACTGGCTTTGTGTGTAGGACACAGCGTCTGACTGGGTCTGAGAGCATCTAGTAACCTTATCTTGGCAAGGCTGCCATAAATAGGGCTCATCTGTGCAAGGCTTCAGGCAACATTTATTTGAGCTGCAAGGGAATAAATATGTAATTTGCCTCTTGTGAATAATGGATAATGACCTTCAGTGCTTTGCTGGAAGTGTTCTGCCAGTGACACTTGTGGGAGGAAGAGTTACGTATTTGCTTGCCTAATCAGCAGCCTATGTGGTGTCTGCCATGTATTTGAATTGGGAAGCTGCTTTTTGAATTAAAAGGAAGAGCTCTAACCTTTAAAGTGCTGTTTTTTTTCTCCCAACAGCAGGCGATTTCATGCCAACGTACCAAACAAGTTTTGCATTTGTACCGGTTTCTGTTTCTTTTGGCTATATTGTTGAGAGAAGGGTCTCTCCCCCACCTGGGGAAACACGAGAGAGCTGCTAACACTGCCTAGCATGTGCAAGTCTGGCAGTGCTGCACCCTAAGCGTTAGCGCAGGCAGGTATTATTTAGGCTTCTGGTCACCTTGTTTGCATGCACAGCTCAGTGACTGGGCATGCAAATGTACTGCTTCTATCGCTGTGAGATTTTCCTCTGCCTTTAGCTACGCAGACACACATTACCCATGAGTAGGGAAATTATTCAAAAACTTCCATGCAGAAAGGTGCACTCCTGTGATTTAGAAATATACTGACAAGGGAGAAACTGCAGCAGCTTTAATGCAAATCACAGCTGTAGTCACAAATGAAAACAGGATGTGAAGGAACATTTCTAGGAGAGTTGATGCCAAAAAAGGAGATAGTGTTACTACCAAGAAAGATGTTGGTCTGTCCCCTCCAGGAAATATTTTGCCAGTCCCATCCATGTACAGGTCTAGGCAGCTGTATGAAACAGTGCAGCAAGAAGCAGCACCGTTTCAAAAAGCTTGTGTCCTAGTAAGGAACTGCTCATTGGGGTGTGAGCTTGCATCAAATGAGTACCAGGGCACTGGTACTGGATGAACTCAGAAGCTTTGTTCTCAAACACTCAGAGGTTTTTGTAGAGTACAAAAGTATTTTCCACTTTTTTTTCTTTTTTTTTTTTTTTGTACGCATATATACACACATCCACGTTCTTCCCTTAGCATCAGAGCTCGTGTTCAAGCAGCAGCCAATCAAAAGCTGCTGTATGTTCTCCATCCCCCTTCTAAATGCAGCTGGCTGCACCACAGTGGGTGATGGCTATCACAGGAGTGCACACAAAGCCATGGGCATTTGGACAGAAGGGCTTTGCACCACCTGGGCCCCGTTTCACTCCCAGGTGTTGCTGCAAGTGTTCCTCAAACTTCTTTTTAATACTAATCCATCAAGCAGCTGAAAAACGGGTTGTGTGTGCAACATGATTTATGCAAGGGGGCAAACAGTCAAGTCTGTCTTACTTTTCCTGGAGTGGGAAGGAGAAAAGCAGGTAAGTTAAGCTGAGTTAGCTGATATTCTGTTGATTTCTCATGCTGCTGCATTTGCGGTGCACAGCTACCGTCCATGCCTTCCTAGAAGCCAAGCACATGCCTGAACAGCACCGATCTGGGAATTACCCGCTCCCACAATTTGCCTGTCTCACTGCCAGCCTTGCTCAAAGCTAGCAGGTAGGCGAGACCACCAAAGAGGAGACTACCTCCCTCCCCCCCTCAAGATTCAGTTGCTAGTTCATATTTCCAGCCTCTGGAGGCACAGCTGCGTCCAGGGGTCTCACACTTCAGGGTACCAAGTGCTTGGTACCCCGGGCTGCTTACTGCCTGCAGAGCTTGGGGCGGGTTGCTGTCTGAGACAGGGGTGCAGGGCAAAGAGACATGGCCAACCCTCCCTGGAGAAGGGGAAGAAACAAATGTGAGACGATATACGGGAGGAACCTGAAGGGGATGAAGGGTGATGCCAGAAGGGAAGCAGTGATGAGGATTGTGGAGAATTCATGAGGGTGCAGGTAGGCTTGCGGGAACCGTGAGGATTTGCTAGGTGAGAAAACACTGGTTTGGCAGAAGCTGGTTGCTATTAACTGAGACAGTGGTGGCACCTGGGGTGGGGAGAAGTGAGATGAAGGCTACTGGACCATACTTGGCTGCAGCATGACGGGAAGGGAAGAGGGACCCTGGTGTGCAGCTGGCCCAGATTGTGGAAGTGTCAGAAGTGGTTTCTCAGTTAGGGTGACACCGAGGGGGCAGATAAATGAGAGGGCTTGCCAAAACTTTTGGCACCTGAAGCCACAAATGGCCTGGACCCTCTGCTGCAGGTCTTGGGTTTGCTGTCCTTCATCTGGCCCCAGGAATCTGCTTTACTGCCTGCAAGGCATTTGGCAGGGAAACTGCCCCCTCCCAAGGGCAGAGGGGGACACGGGAGATTTGGGCAAAGGCAGAGAAAGGCTGTATGTACAATGTTTAAGTTCAGGCTTTGGACTGGGCTCAGAGCACTCAAATCCACAGCGCCTGGAGTAAAACAAAGGAAGCAACCTGTAATATTCATTAACAGGCTACTCGGAGCTTAGAGGAGTTTTTCCTCTTATTGCTGTGAACAGTTAAGCCTAAAAAAATGGAAAGAGGGGTTAGTTGTGGAGGAAGCAAAGCGTGCTCTGTGAGAGAACGGGCAGGATGGCAGCTGGCAGCTTGCTGGAGCTCGGTCAGCATTAGCAGCTTGGCGTATCTACTGAGCAGGGTGAGGGAGGGTGGAGGTGGGGCCAGAAACAGGCTCCTTGTGCTGCCAAGAAACAGATGCTAAGAAGAAACAAGGAGGAATGTGGCACTGCCCGTTGTGGTCTAGCCAAACAGCATCTTACAAGCAACAGGATCAGCAGCTGCAATGGCTAGAGGCCATGTGTCAGCAAGGTCGTTAAACTGTGGTGGGGGGGGGGAGTTTTTTTTAGAGGCTGTGTCTGCAGAGAGAAGCTGAGAAAGGAATCAGGATGCAGGAGTGATTGTGAGCCTTTGGAGGTACAACCCATGTTCTGATACTGAAGAACTGAAACGTCCGGTCATGGAAGGGACACTTCGTTCTCCTGTGGCTGGACTGGGAGTGATAACCTCTTTAAAGCCACCAGTTTTAAGGAAATTGTCCTTAAGAGTGCATTTGGCCTCCTACTCTCCCTTAAGACTCCCTAACTTCTCCTAGTAACCAGAAAGTATTTAGACCAAGAAAGAGGAAGAAAATCAGGAGACGTGAGAAAAGTTGCCCAGGGAAGCTGGCTGCTGGTTTAGTTAGGCGAAGCCACAAAATCATCCACTTACCTGTAGACGGCACTCTCTTACTGCAGTATGGGCGAAACTATGGGACCTTACTGCCAAGTTCTTGGATGTGAAAAAGCAATCAGGCTGTGTGTGCATTTGCTGAGAATAACAGAGATATTTGGTGTATGCGGATGAGATGCTTTCTTACACTTAAAACAATTTCACTTCACAGATCTGTGGTGTGTTCTCACTGGATTTACAGTGAGTTTGTGATGTGAGTTTTATCACTGTAAGACTAGACAGATGCATGATAAAACTGGGAATGCTTATCAGACCCTGTGGTAAAGCACCACTGAGGCAACACTGTTGTTGCCCTAACGAGCTTCAATACAGCAGGGCTAGGCTCTCCCTGTTCTCAAGCAACTTGTCCTACCAGGATGTTGTGGTTTGGGCTGGGCTGGCCACCAAATGAATAGCCACCGACCCACAGTTCTCAAACCAGGACACATGAGCTGCATCAAGTTGCTGGCTGCAGATGACGAAATTCAGTGGTGGCAGGGAATGTATGCAGGGATGAATCCTGATGCATCCCACAACTAACGCACAATGATTCTTTCCTCCCGCGCCGTTTCCTTGTCCTCTGTGTGAATTGTTTTACCAATCTGAAGAACAAGGCATGGGACCACATACACAGCTGAGACAAAAAGAGAATTAGGTCAAAACCCCCATGAAACAGTGCCCAGAATATAAAAGGAAACTGCGCTGCAGTATGAGGCCCCTCCTTGTGTACTGAGGTGATTGTGTGTGTTTCTCTACTGAGCTTAAAAATGGAGCAGAGCAGCACCAGTACTGTCAGAAATTTCTAACTTCTTTCAGGGAAGGCACATCTGAGTGCCTGCACAGGCGTTAACTCGTTAGGCTGAAACTCTTTAAAAAAGTACTTTTAAAAACAGTCTAAAGTTAGGCTTCCAACTCCATGTATAGTAGCCTGAATTTTCCAAATGGGCTGGGAAAAAAAAAAGCAATCAATATACGTTAATCCTCTTAGTGTCTGAAGTTCAGAGTAGCCAAGGCATTCATTGCTGTGAGAAACCCCTACTGAAACAACTTGTGTTTGAAATTCTTCCCTCTTCTTTTGTTCCTTCCATCCTCTACACCTTTCATTCCAGGCAAGCTTCTTCTTATGCCGCTGCTTCTTCGTGTTGTTTCCATCCCACCCCCTGCCTAGCTGATGATAGGAGGAAAATATACACAGGATGAAGATTTCTAAACCACATGTGCTTTACTTCAGGAACCAGGCAAAATGGAAAAAGTTTAATTTGCATATCACATACAGTCACACTTGCAGCAGGATTGAAATGCAATATTAATAATGGTGAGCACTGCAGTTCACTGACAGAGGAATGCATCCCACTACAGTAGTCTCTGAGTTCCAGTACTAAGCAGACGCTTTAGCTAGCTTCCTAGCTTCCATTTCCTGCTTGGCCTTTTCTCTCATCTCTCTTTCTCTCTCAATGAGAAGTGCTTGTTCTTGCTCCCACTCCTTTAGCTTCTGCTCATGTTTTGCAATGTCTTCCACTTCACACGCTGGCAGCTTTTCCTTGACAAGTTGGGTGGTCAGGGTTAACAAGCTTTCAGATTCAACCTTGCCAAGTGAATGCAGCTTAGAGTACAGCTCCTGTCATAAAAAGGGATTTGGCGGGGAGTGAGAAGGAGAGAGCCAGTCAGTCACAAAACAATCAGCCACAAAATACTTCCCTATAACAACAAATACATCGCTGCTTGAATCTAACTCTTAGCTGGGCTATACAGGCCAGGTAACTATTTTATCCGAGTAAAGTGTTTTGACTGTAGTAGCTGGTACCATTTCTTGAAATGCTAACCTCTAGAATAATTTTTTGGAGCAATGAAACTAAAACAATGAAGTTTAACTTTCATTAACCATTGAAATTCTCCTTATTTTTCCAAGTTCATTTATGTTGTATTAACAAAGATCAGCAGATCAGTCAACTACAATAAATTCAATCTAAACACCTTGCTTTTGTGTCTTACCTCAAAACCGATCCAACGATTTCTTCCACTCTGCCTGCATTAGCATCCCTCTCAACAGATGCTCATCACTTTAAATGCTCTCTTGCTAACAGCATACTAAGTAACTCATGGTTTTTCTTCCCAACAGTTACTGTGACCTGAGGCTTGACTATGCTTACACAGATGGTACAACAGTGCTAAAACAAGGGGTATTTTTTCATGGATATTCTACACTGAAACTAAGATCAGAGCTTCAGTAAGAAAATGTGCAGTATTTCTTTCTTGAGCTTTACTTATCTAGATTTCATGCAGCATAAAAATGTTAATTCACTTAAGATGATGAATCATCCAGTGATACTATTCCTGGCTTTCTGGAATCTTTAGCCTGATGGCTCACCAACAATCTGATTAATTGCCTTAAAAGTACAGATACACAACCAAGGGGGAGTTTCCTGGGGGAGAAAGATGAGATGGCACTGGCAGATTCACTACCCCTTGCTCACTCATTAGCTAGCAACACATTTTCCTGATTGTTCTTTAAAAAAAAATAAATTTACGGAGCCCAGCACTTGCAGAAATGTTTAAAGTAAGTACGTGTCCTAAGGAAAGGCATATCCATGTTTCTCTCCTGGGCCGTTTGAACAAAGCCTACTGTTTTGCATTGCAGGATGATCGAAAGAAGATGTGGGGATCATGCACCTCCAAACAAAACGGCAATTCTGGAGCCCTGCAGATATCCAGACTTCTACTTCCAGTTATCATTGGAAGCTTATGAGCTGTGCTGCTGGCCCACAGCGTTCCTCCTACCCCAGCCCACACTGGCAATAAACTGCAAAGGCATTGCCCCCCAGCTCCTGTCTTGAGGCTCTGCCTTGTTCTTATGCAGGAAACTATGACGTCCCCTCTGAGGCCTCTCCACTTCCCTCTGCCTTAGCCAACACAACTGTAGGCTTTGTTGTGTGTTGCCAGACCCTCAAAGGTTCAAACTGGAGAGACAGCAGATTAAAGACTCTTTAAAATGCTACGCATGCAGATCTGAGGGGCTTGGGTATTTGGCTCTGTCTGGTCTTTGATTTTATGATAAACAATGGAAACAAAACCAATGGCTTTGAAGCTCATGGACTAAACCCAAACCCTAATATTTAGGTGTATTCATCTCTATTTTGTTTGAGATGTCAGTAAGTATACAATGCATCAGTGAGAAACACAAAGAGACCATACAGCTTGGGTCTGGGGAAGGAATCTGACAACTATACTCATGTTTACAGATCAGATATTCAGTTTAAATGTAACTGGGTTAGATTCTTCAGACTCTCCCTACTAACCACTACCAAGGATGTGCTGAAAAGGGCGTTTATGTGTTTATGCACTGAACTTAAGCAGTATGAAATGGAACTAGACAAAGGTAAGAAACTGGAAACTAGCAGGACTTCTCTCCTAAGCCATTACAGGTACCACTGAACTCCTGGAATCTTCCTTGCTCTGCTCTGACACCTTAGTGAAACTAATTTAGGAATGCAGCAGGCTCTATGTCATGCAGGTACCAAAATGGTGCATCTTAAGTGGCTAAATCACTGATTTTTATAAGCAGTCTCCAGTGCTCTGTATTCAGAGAGAGAAAGAGCACTGCTTTTAGAAAGGGTGTTCCCAGCATTTATGGGATGAAATGCTTGCCCACTGATCACTGACACAGATGGAAGGAATTGCTCGAGGAACACTGTACTGAGTAGTGAGCCTCAGCATATAGGATCTGAAAACAGGTAATTACAACACAAATGACAGTGTCAGACAGAGAGTCTAAATTACAGCTCTGAAGGCTTTACCTGCAAAGAGCCAAATGCCCTCAAGTCCTGTTTGGTTTAGCGGAGGGGAAGGACATGCTGCGTCTCACACGTTGTACCTGTTAGGCTGCTGTGGCTTTTTCAGGTACTCCCACAAATGGTTGTTCTGAAGGTTGGTACGAGACATGGAGTCCAAGTATTTGTATAAGAGCCATGCAGAACAAGCTACAGTTCTAGACAGCAACTGTATGTCTGGAGAAAATCCACAAGCTTTTCTTGGCATACCCAGGTGTATGACTTGTGAAAGAGAACTTGCCAAAGTGGAGACAGAAGCAACTGGTTTTGAGGTCAAGGAGAAAGAATGGGACATGCTGGCTAATGCATGGCTGGACAAAGTGCAACTGAAGTATTCTCAGCAGCAGAAGTGCAAATCCTGTGTTGGGATCACATCACATGAAGGACAGATGATCTGTGCTGGGACAGCAGATGTGAATACCAACATCAGGTTGCTTCATAACTCCCACCTTCCCTCAGACTTCTGGGGATTTTTAGTGAACTTCTCTGCCCTGTGAACCATGCCCATAGGTGACCAGGGCTGCACACTGGGAAGATTGGCTGGTGCTGGCCTAACAGATTTGAGGAAAGAGTCTGAGAGCTCTTTCAGGCTTAGCTGAAAAGGCATTCTGACTTGAGAGCTCCTTTTCTAATCCAGACAACAAGAAATTGTGGTTTATTTACATACAAATTACTGTTGGATGCCTAGACTTCATACCAGGGCTACGTCTTTCCTACATTCAGACTTTTCTGGTGACAGCTTAGCTCTAAGCATTGGGACTGTAGTTTATTGTCTCAAAGTCAGGGCACTCACTGCCACACCAGGGAATGCCTGAACTAGCATTAATTACGGAACTTGTGGAAAGGTTGAGGTAGAAGAAAACTACCCTCTTGGCACTAGTCTGTCCCCAATTTGACATACAGACCTTGTTTTGAGCACTCTGCATTATTTTCTTCAAGGCTAGATAATGGATAGACCATGAGAGACTCATAAAAATGTCTCACTCCCTCCTTCAAAGGGCACTTGTGTTTACCTAATTCACTGGAATTCATCCAGGCATTAATTAACACATGCTGAGCACCCATTTATTCCCAAACACTTTAATTAAAAAGTTCTAAGTGCCTACAAAGCAAGTTTAATATCTAAAGATTAGTGGCAAATAATTTATGTAAATAAAAATTAAAGAAAGAAAAAGTGTGTGTATGTGTTGTGGAACCATAGGATACCAGTCTTTTGACGTTTCTGTAGAAGAACAATCTGCATCCAGAACAACTGTCCAAGGTCGTGACAGCAACAATGGAAACTGATAGGCTACGGAAAGAGTACTGTTCCTGGAACTGTAAGCCAGATTAGTTTCAACCTGGGGTATTTGATTTTTACCACAGCACAAATCAGAGATGCTAAAATAAAATGAGCTTGTTATATAGGTATGAGATGATCAAATAAAATGCAGTCATTATACAGCTGGGCCCCAATGAACAACTGTTTGTGTTTCATAGTTATCATCAGCATGATGACCTAAAGATAAAAGGGAAGCGATATAGCCTTGCTTACTTCCCTAGACTGAAAGTATAGGATGCAACATTTCTACTTAATTATAGCATACACAAATGGACAATAAATTCAGGATGGTCTCATGCCTATTACAATTTATTTTAATGAGCAAGAGCCCACACAAGGTCAGACAGTGGAACTCTAATGACATTTCACTTTTGTGAACAGGATTGGATTTATCATTTTGATGTATGAAAAATGAAGATAAAATCCCAGCAGACAGACAAAAGACAAGTGGCCTTGAGCATTTATGTCTTTGTAGGCTGCTGCTTCCTGTTTGAAGAAGTGAAAATTTAAGGTGACATCTGTTTCAAAAATGCAAGGTAGGACTCCTAATGCACTGCAGGGGTGTCAGTCTACTAGCTGTAATAAGCCATTATAATATTTTCTAGTGTATATATATCATGGAGACCTACATCTTAGACTACTTAGATAAATGAAACTCTCTTACCTTGAACCGGCTGTAGTACTTGGGTGCTTTAGACTGCTCTGTTTCTTCTGATTCTGCACACTGTGACTTCTGCTCTAATTCCTTGACTTCTTCAGACGATTCTGGACCAGGTTTTGCTTCAAGGACAGACTGCAAAATGGTCTCCAGAGCGTCAATCTGAACAATCACATTTGTCATTGTCAGCATAAACAGTTTGGAAATAAAATCTGAGTAACACCGCTGTCACATGTACAAATAACTTTGTGAATTACCATGTATTTTGAGGTGACTTCTGTGTATGATAAAAAGAAAACCGAATTTTAAAAGGAAATGGGACTTATTCGTGGAAGAATTTTGTACCGTATTTGGGACCTCTGAGATCAAACATTAAATCCCTGCAATAGAACAACTCCATCACCCTGTGTCAATAGTAAAACTCCCCATGACTCAGATGCTAACTGGTCTTTGCAGATCTGTTAGGCGTTAGGCAAATGTCTCCTCTTGGCCTGATATCCAGCCATAAATACTAACGCTAAATGGTAGTCACAGTGACAACACCACCAGCATGATACACGATCACAGATATTACTATGGCATATTTGAACAATATAATCTTTAACAGATCATCTCAATACCTCTTTGGTGAAAAGAAGCAGGGAAAATACCTTTTCAGCAACATGAACATTCATTCCTATCATTAGTTTGCTAATTTATCAGGAAAAATGGAAATATAGGCATATAATATATTGGTATAGGTCTATTTTTAATCTGTGACACCTCTGCTATCTTCATGCTTTTGTCTTCTGAGCCAGTAAGAGGAGCACCCTATCCTAATCTAACTGCAGTTGTATCAAAAGAAAGCATTAGCTTTGCTAAGGGACTTGGTAAATTACTTCTGTATGTATTATTGATACAAAAGATGGAACTACTATAGATGCTGCTGCTGTACTGGGAATTATTAAATGATCACTGTAACTGGAATTATTGGATGCAGGTTGCCTGCATTTTAAAGTTCAGCTTTTACAAGTGCAAAGAGCTGTTATCCTTCCATGAATCCTAATTCTGAATGTTTATCAGTAGGATGAAATAACTCTGTGTAACCTTTGAATCTGTGATGCTTTCTCCGGGCAAAACAGATCTTAATACTTACAGTTTCATTTTCCTAGCATTAGTATATAATGCTAAAGGAATAAAAATTAGGCTTATTTGAAATAACATTCTTGACACTAAAATGTAATCTTTAAACTAGCAGTATTGAAATGGGATGAAATACGCAATGACATAATAACTATGTACTTGGAAATACATGGACTCATTTAGAGAATTTCTGAGACAATCGAAAAAAGCAAAAACTGTTCTGGTTGTTCACAGTCAAACAAAATAGCACCATACCAAAACAGTGTTTCTGTTATGTTGTTAAGATAGTAATGGCAGAGAGAAAAGAGACACCCTTCTAGTCAGAAATGAATGGAAGCTTAAAGCCTGAAAGAAAAGTGACTGATAATGATCGGGCAAATTACTTAAAAATGTTTACACCAAACTGCACAGTTAAAAAAGTTCATTTGAAAACTTCCCTTTTAGATAATGAAATTTATTCAGCCAGAAAATAGTATTAAATTTTGGGAAGGAACCAAGTTCACGAAACCAGGGTCATGTCTTTCTCAAGTAACGGACTGTGCAAGGCATGCAAGGACAACGATTTATAACACAGCCTGTACTTCTCAGTGCTATGACACGGATTTACAAGAATTGTATAATGGTCAACCCAGCCCTGTTAACGAGAGGTCCAGGATACTACAGGATAAAAGGGTTTATGGCACATGAGGTTGTTTCCATCATACCTGCTGCTGAATTCAGTGGAAACTGACTGATCCCAATACTAATCTGGTCAGTGTGCTTAGTCCTTCACCCTTAGGAATACTGCAGTTGGAAATAGTAATTAAAAATATCGCATATGGATTTTAATAGTAAAATCTTAGTGAGCATCTAGGTAGAAAAGGTCATAGGATGCAAATCAATACACTGTAATTCCTTTACACTAGATAAGGATATGAACCAACGTATTTTCCTTTCTGCACTGGGGTCACAAAAACGCATCAGAAAAAAATTATTTTGCTAATAAAAAACCATCCAGGCCTGCTCTTCATCCTCAGCTCGGTGAAACTTACGTGACTTGCACTATTGTTTATATACTGCTACCTAAAATCCAAATGAGGCCAAGTATCTCTTCAGGGAAGTTTCTGTCTGGTTCTCATGGTCATCGCTTTTTGAGCTCTACTACTGGATTTCTCCAGACATACTTGCAGCATTAGTGAGTAACCACTTTATTTTATAAATTCTTGGTTCTTCACTGAACAAAATAAAAAATGTCTCTGCAAAGAAAGCATTGCTAGATATTACTAGCATTTACTACTTTTACAGTAACAGTACTGAGAAGGATGGAATCTTCTATGGACATGTTGTACCACAGCCTTGTTTAAACACTGGGATGTTCATCTACAACCTGGAGGAAGCTGAGGAGTTCCTTAATTTGTCTAGGGTTTGTAAGCAGAAAAAAAATCACAAACGTATTAGGCTGAGTTCTTCACACTTTGATTAAGGAAGAAAACCCCCAAACCACACACCCCAAGAGGTAACGCGAAAGGCCAGGAAGTTGTAGATGTGACACTTCCTTCCTTGCGCTGTCCAGTATTACATAGAGCTGCTTCTGAGCCTGGAGCAATAGATAGGAGAACCTACTGAGCAGTGCCTTAGCCTTCATCTGCCAAGAGAAATGCAGAGATGGCAAGCCTAGTAGTGATGCTAGCAAAAGGGAGACTGCCATCACCAGACACACTTTCAGGAAAGAGCACCAGGAAGATGAGGTGTGACCTCAGTGCTGTTTCTGTGCTCCAGCCCATGTGGTGATGGTAGTTTCCTGAGTTACTTCTCCTAAGGTGTCTGATTCCAGGATCAGCCTGATGCCCCACAGCACTCCTAAGCCCCAAATCCCTTAGTCAGTGCTGACCTCATGAATGGACCAAACTATCCATCCTCCCCAACTGAGGGCACTACAACCCTTCTAGAAATTACTCCATACTGGTTTTGGGCCAGTACCACTCATGATAATATAATCTCAGAGGGTGCAGAATACATGGGATTAGCCAGGAGAGGAACAAGATTTTTCAAGATTTTTTCAACAAGATATTTCATCCTTACTGCTAAGAAGTATGTCTTTGAGTGAGTTCAAAAGCTTGGGAAACAAAGGTGTCTTCCCACCCCCACAGACATGTGCTTCCTGTAACACAGACTCAGGTGTCTCTATAGGGAGGGGAAGGTTTAGGAAACATACTTAAATGGTTTATGGCAGTAACAGACACTCATTCCCAATGACATGCCAGTAGACATCATCACTGGCTCATCAGCTGAAGCAGTGGTTCTGTTGTAAACATTCTTCTCCTTACTCCAGAAGTATTGCTGGGACTCTTCTCATTAGCAAGGCACAAAATTCACAGGTTTTACTGGAGTTTGGCTTGGATGAAATTCCCTCTGTTCAGTGGGTTACAGCCTTCATACTTACAGCTTCCTTGCAGATTTTGCTGTCCCCTGACAATGCAGCCACGTTCTCCATCACTTGCAAAGCTCTATTCAAATATCCAGGTGTCCACATCAGTGGCATTAGATTGTACACGGCTCTTAGCCCTTTATTCAACTCCACTTTCCCTGTGATAAAAAAATACTTTAATGTTAGTCCTTCAACACTTGAGTCTTAATGGAATCCATGCGGGTTGGCTCTGTTTTTCAGAAGTGACAGCAAGTGCCTGGCTTCTGTGGTAAAAACAACACACTCTTCTACAAAGCTCCTCTGACAGAACTGCTATTACCTTATTTTACTAAGATGCCTTCTTTTTGCCCAACTTCATGACCATTCCATGTTTATTTCTGGTTCCTCCCCATTCCCCCTCCAGCCTCGCCTCTAGATTTTGTCCAGATGGAGAAGAGGAGAAGCGGTCAGGTTTTCTGGTTGTCTGGCAGTTGTAAGAGCAGCTCTGAGCAAGATGTCTGAAGATCTCAGACAAATGTCTCCTTAGCTTTCAGGGACTGACTATGCAGCATGTGTGCACTAAACCTCAAGCTCTGGATTCACCTCTGTGGCCTTTAGGGTCTACTCACATATGTGTCATGGTACAGTATCTACAGCACACACTTTGGCTAACTATACAGCTTAGTACCCCTATTTCTGCTGGAGCTTCCTGAGAGGAAATATGGGACACCTGCCAAAATGACATTTTGGTTCTTAATTTAGGACATGCTGTGCAACAAGGTCTTCACTGATGTTAGCAGGACCTGTGATGCACAGCACCACTGAGAATGTGGCTTTTCTTCTGCTAGTAATTACTAGAGAACATGAAACTCCTACATAATAGCGAAAATGTACATCACGTTGGAGTGGGTGAGGAGTAATTTACAATGATTGTCGTTCTCAGGTTTTGATTTCGTCATTGTGAATGTAACAAATACCACTTCAGTCTAGCTTATGAGAGTTGTATCCAAGTTCTCAATCTAATTTGCACTCTGGCTATAACAACACAAAACTATGAAATAAACCTTACTCTTCTTTACAGGGAAGAGAACAGTTTAGAAAAAGCAAAGTAATAAGTACACAGACAGAGCTTATGGACTATGGCTAAGTTAAAACAGCTAAGGTGCTCGAGGCCACTCTTTCACTCTCTCAGAGGTTGGTTCCATTAGTGTTGGCAAGACTGTGGAATACGTGACATAACAGTAAACAGCTTTTGATCTTATGAATGTCAATGTCATGGAACGTGTACTACTGCTCAGAGACAACACTGCAGTGCATTTTTGAAATACAGCCACTATTCAACCAATCTATATGACATAAAAAACACCCAAAACTGAATGCCAACTGGACAGCAAAGTCCCTATTTGGAGCAGTATCTCCACTGGACAACAAACTACTAGCCTATGGAAAATCCTGCTTTCAAATTATCACATTTATCCCCCATTTGACTGAAAATGAATTTTTTGTCTTACAGTAATGACAAATATGAGTCAGTATCCTAAGTCTGCCATTACACATCATATTTGGAGGCCACATTTTAAGAATAAGTCCACTTTTTATCACCATCAATAAATTCTAGAATAAAATATAATGCAGTACTGGAATGACTGCATAATCATAAATTTTAAATTAAGTAATTACTTTCAAGTAAATAATCACTTTGTAGAGAAGGACAAAACCTATCTGCACTACATTCATCTAAAGGTTAGAGGAAATTCCAAAACTACTTATCCCATTCCCCTTCCCTCCAATTCTGGACATATTCTGATCTAACTGCTCTTTAATAATATAGCATACTATTAGCAGTTAAGAGTCCTTAACAGATAAAGGACAAAGGCACTGCTATCTGCTGTTCACAACGGAAACATTGACTTTACAGTGAGTAGTAAATGTTCTAAATATACTGTTTTTTCAGGGTACGCTCTCTGAACTTCTTGAGGTTTAAGGATTATTCTAAGAAACTCGCTAACTAGAAAAATAGTCTATTGTCTATAACCTTAAATTTGTGTTATGAAACTCTGTACTTTTGGGTTTTTTTTTAAATTTGTTGGTCCACAAACAAACCAAGATTACTGTTCTTTAAGAACACCATCTTTCTTTCACCTGCCAATCCAAACCTTCAGGGAGCCCTAAAGGAGAGTCAGAAGCTGTCTGATAAAGGGCATACCATTCAAATCAGTAACACCCTCCAGGCTTACAAAACAGATTCGGTCTGAAATTGTTCCTTCCACTATTTCTGCCTTTTTTTTTCTTAGCCTTCTCCTTGATTACATTTTAGTAAAGAGAAGACGCCAGTTTAATTCAGCCACTAAAGACAAGAGGGAAAAGATGACTGTGAGGGAGGTAAAACTTACCAAGGAATGCATAGCCATACAGCTGGGAGCTAAAACCCACAGTGCTTGTTTGCTTTAGACCCGTAAGCACTAGCGATGCTCCAATGTTTCTCTCCTCTTCCCACTGCAAATAATGTAAACTAAGTAAGTGTTCCTTGACAAACACAAACATAAAATGGCAGCAGCCAAAGACAGAACACGTGGCTTTCATCAGATGTCTTAGCAATGAAGTAAAGAATCATTAAACATGTCTAGTGTTCAGAGTTACAGTATGCATACCCTGAGAAATAGTACACATCATACTGAGGAACATCTCTCTTTCCAGAAGACAGTAAAAGGTGAGTGGTTGAGATTTTGCATGGAAGGCAATCAGTGCATTTTCTTCAGGACAGAGCGTTACACTGATTTACATTGGCCAAGATCTGTCCCTGCCCTTCATGTCCTACCACTTGCTTCAGGCTAACACCGCTGAAGAAAGAAATTACATGGCTTCTGTATTAGAGCAGCCTTTTCTTTTAAGTATGTGGTGAGATACATGCTTCACTATCCCTTGCTAGAATAAGAAAATGCTGAGAGAAGAATATGCTGCTAATGGCTGCTCTGAGTCCAAAATCTGCACTATGAAAAGAACATATGCAACTCACCAAGACCACTGTACGCCTCAGGATTAAAAGTACAGCTGTCTCTCCTGCTAGAGAGGAGTACCAGCTGCCTGAGCAAGACCACCACTGATGGCTAAAGAAGGGCACCCAATCACTAAGTACATTAAAACCACAAGAGCAGTGTGAATTTTGTTTTGCTATGGGATAGTACAGTACATTTTCAATACCAGAGAAGCACAAACATCAAGGATAAATGTCTCTTTACTGCAAGTGAAAGGAGCTGAACAACTCCCACTGCTAAGAAAATGAGGAAAAGGAAGCTACAAAAGGCAACAGATTGAAGGAAGATTGACTCTCTCACACACGGATTTTGTGGCAGGGTACTTCAGTGTCTTGTTTATTACCTTATGACCTGAAACAAATATCCCTAGTGAAAGAAAGAAGCCTTCTCAAAAAATTCCCTGAGGTACACTGAGTCTTAAAAAGCACAAAGGTACGACCTTCTAATTTAACGCATTATTCAGAGATGTCTTTTCAAGCTATGGCATCTTTTTGTGCCTCCATTTGGGTGCTACAAGAATCTGCATGTTATCATCTGACACAAAATACCATCACCTGACAGTCAGGCAAGGTATTTGCCTGACCCAGAAAAGGGATACAAGGAGATAGGGCTGTTTCATGCTGAATTCAGCACTCCAGCTGACTGTTACAGGAAAATCAGATGCAATGGGAAAAACAGCGCTTTTAGCAGTTAGGTTCTTTCGGGAGCTAGCCTGTTTGGCTCCAAGAGCTGGAGGAACTGCAAGAACTTAACGTTAACACCTTTGCAGTGGAAGGCAGCAGCCATACTGATTGTTCACAGCAGTCCAGGAGGAAACTCCCTGGGGAGAGCCAAGACCAGTCAGGCTTTCAGTGGTGTCTACAACAGAACAAAAACGGAAGCTCTCTATCACCACTGCTATACACACAAAGGGCTAACATAGTCAGATTGCCCAAGATTCTCCTCTCAAGGTTAAAATACGTTTCATCAGGCTGCTGGACCCTAAGATACAGCCAAGGGCCTGTGCAACAGGCCATTGGCTGACCTGTTTCACATCCTGGGAAAAGGGAATGGGATTTTTAGGAGCAGCTTAGCAGATCTCATAACGCTATCTATCCCACCTCTTAAATCAAACACACAAAATTGGTACTGAGCGTTAAGAGGTGTTGAATGGTACTCTGCATGGTGTCTATACATAAAAATATGGATAACTGCTGACTTTGGATGGGGTTATTTCAAAATGCATATTAAATAAGTCACAACTATATAAATATGCTTGCCTTAAATGTGTCATATGTCCACACCCCCCTTGGTTTCATGAAATGCTACTCATACTGACAAGTGCTTGTCTTCGCAGCGAGGATACATAAACATGGACAAATACAAGGGGAAAATGAGATTTTGGTCCCTCTGCTTTTCATATTCATGTGATCACGTATACTTGACTTCTGGGGAAGGAAGGAGAATACAGAACAGAGCAAACGCACATCTGTTTTCTATAGTGAAAACTGAAATTACGACCCAATTGAGTAAAACCTTAAGGCACCTGTAATACGCATTTTGGAAGATGCTTCATGTAAGACAAGTGGAGGTTTCAAGCATTTTTCTTATGGAAGACAACATACTATTGACGGCTTGTGCCAAGCTACATGAAAAGTAGCTGCCTAAAGCGATGGACTCAGCCCTTTACTCATATCTAACTAAGCCCCTCCTGCAAAGGTAGAATAATGCCACTTACAAGACCCTGAATGGTCATGTTGGCCTTAAGCAAGTGAGATGTGAATAAGAAACCCTTAATCCTTGAAGCCATGAGAGATGTAATGAATTTAGTTTTAAACCAAATACATACTAGAAACAATACACACAAAGCTAAATGGGATAGTAAAAATCCTAGTGAAAATGCTTTATAACTGCAAAATCACCGCTACCAAGCTGTAACGGTGAGCAATAATCACTGTAACAGGGTCCTATAGAATAGGTGATACAGGCTTTTTATGTTAACTGATAGAAACCTATTTGAACTGAACTGAACTGTCATTTCATAACCTTCCAATGGGTATACATTACATTTGAAAATCCCAACACACCTTCCCTTTCAGAGAAAGGACAAAAGGGGTGACAAGTTATTTGATGCCTTTCATATTTTGTTGATTCTTTTTTTTTTTCTTTGTTCTGCAGTTGTAAAAATAATGAAAAAAATGGAGTATTTGTGTTTTTCAGGTAAACTTAGGAAAAATAAAATATATTCAAGATTGAATGCACAACTGACTGCACCATGACACTCAGAAATGGAAGCTTTGTGTATCATTTTGAGTGTGGTCAGCTTACCGTATGTTCAGACTTGGTTGCCAGATACTGGTATAAAACATAGAGAGAAAGAAGCTGTGTTGAGAATTCATCAAAACTTTCTTGCAGCATGATCTCTGTTACTACTGACATAGCATCTATAGAGGAAAACAATATATGTAATCAGCAAGTGCAAATTTAGACAGCTTCCTTTCACAGCCGCTCATGTTCCCTGATACTTTATTGCTCTAGTATGTTTTGAAGTAGCTAGGGAGAAAATTAAAGATTTCTTATGACTAGTAGTACAGACTGGGTATTACTTGCTTGGGTTATTCAAACACACTGTAAGAAGGACGAATTGGTTGAACAGCATGAGACCACAGCAAAGGAGCTTTCCAAACTCATCTTAGCTCTACACTCTTCAATTGGCTCTTCTTTGCTCAGCCCTTCATTAACATTTAAAAAAAATCTCTAAAAAAGCTAAAAATTACTTCTTTTTTCTTGTGGTTAGATTACAAGCAGGAGAAGACTGGCTTAAATTCACTGCCCTTAAGGTGACAGGAGAGTATAATGGAGCAGAAACATTGTCACAGATCACCCCACAGCACTCACTGTATTCAGCAAACAGTGCTCTGGAGGAGCTCCACAGGGAGTTTCAGTGAGACTCCCTGTCAGGAAGAACAGTTTGTTAAACAAAATGCCTTGAGCCTGTCACGGAAAAGAAATATGGATGGAATAAGGGGGAATTCACAGACAGGAGGACTCTCAAAATAAAATAGGTATTAATTTGCCATTTAGCAAAACCTGCATGATAAAAGCTACAGGCAAGTCCAGCAATTCTATTATCCCTCTCAGTTACTTGTATTATAAGAATGCAAAGAAAAGCTCATTGCAAATCTACAGTACCAGAAAACCTGCAGTGACATTAAAATCTTAAATATTTGTCATCAAATATAAGAGGATAATTCATCTCAACACTTAAACAGTCAATAGTGAAAGACAGGCACCTCACCGTGGCAATTCAGCATAGCTGGCTCTCTCCAGTGACACAAAGTCTAGACAAACAGTTTAGATATGTAGCTTTTTGAACAGCTAAACGTAGGTAAGATGAACTCTACCAACATGCATTTCGATTATTATTATAATCTAATTGTCACTAATAACTCCTATGATGTCATTAGCATGTAAATCAGACTTGTAGAAACTGGAGAAGTTGGTTTACATTTGGAAGGGGATTAACCACAGTAGCAACTGTGAATTGCACGTGTTTCAAAATTATATAATTAATAAAAATCTAACAGAAATGAGAAATAAACATGCAGCAAAGCAGTTTAAAAGAAGAAGAAGGCGTGCTTTTAAGGCGACTTCTGAGAAAAAATGGCTAGAAGTTTTTAATTCAATGAAAGGCTCTGCAGATTTAACAGCATACAGCTAAGGATGCAGAATTGGTACATATTTTCCTACCTTCGTATTTCTTCTGCTTTATAAAACAATCCAACAAAATATTGAATGTAAAATTATCTGGGAAAATTCCATACTGAACCTGAAGAGAAGGAAGAAAAAAAGAGCGGTGTGAAAATCTGCTGTTCAAATCTTCCCAAGCATAGCACTGCAGGTACCAGAAAGATCAGAACCGTGGCATTGCACACTGCTGCAATGTGACAGTCAAGCAACACAAGGAGATTAGCACGGCTCCTGTGATGTAGGCCTTCTAACTTTTGATCTACTGGATTTGTTTTGGCATTTCGCCTGAGCCTTTGGGACCAAGAGGGGCATTGATTATCAGGTTTTTATGCCTCCCCTGCATCTAGCATGTTTTGGACACTAACCCTGTTTAAAAACAAAAAGCTTCCTTGGAAAGAAGAGGAAATAAAAGCTGTAAAGAGCTTTAGCTAAAATTCAAGTGCAGCATTAACTTTTGGTATGACAAAGAAATATCTGAACTTAAAACTGCAATCTACAGGACATGGCTGCAATAGAAATTCAAGTAAGCCACATTGTCTCAAAAAGTTGATCAAATATATTCACAGCTTTTCCTTGTAAAAACTTACCTTATTTTTTAATGTGTATAAGGCTTTGTCTTGTGCACCATACTTCAGGCACTGTCTGATCCAGCTGTGGATGGTCCAGTCTCTCAAGTACCAGCAATTTGGACTATGACGAAACCTAAAGGATGATAAATGGTCCAGGCAACAATATGATTTTTGGGTAATCACAGAAACAAATTCTGTAATCAACAAACTGGGGGTTTCAGAACGCCCACCTTTCATGATCTCAAGCATAAATCTGTCTGTATTCAACTTTGCAGTCAATCGTTAATCTGTTAGGAGCTCCAGCTGGCCCATTCAAATAAGAGAAACAAAACTTTGACACACTTAAACAGTGTATACAAAGGGAGAATCTGACCTTTTCACAAATGCATAATATTTTAAACTTCTCAATTTCCAGAAAGGCTACTGCTTTTCCCCTGAAAAGATGAATACCATAAAATAATAGCTTGGTATATTAATGAAGGCCAGCTGAGATTGCTAGAAACACTGTCATACTTTTTAACCTTGTCCTTCTCACTGTACGACATTGTATTGTTGCTGGTCTCCTCAAGGAGCAACACTGCTCCATGACTGATGATATCGGCAGGTATCAGAATTACATCAAAATACAGCTAGGACTGAACCTTTGGGGCTTGTGGAATCTGGTGTCTTCTACCTTCTCTAACTCATGCCTCACTATCAACCACTTAAGAATTCATTGTGCCTCTGCAGAGGCCATCCCTGGGATGCTGCATGCTTCATTTGCGTTTAGAAATGCTTCATCAGTAAGGCGTGGCCCATGCAAGGGGAAACTGCCAGAGAGCCCCCCCCCGCTCCCCTCCACCAGCTGCCTTGTTCCCCACGGATGTTTCTTTAACCTTCTCTGAGAGACCTCACGCCGTGGCTTCAGCAGCCTACCCAGGCCACCTACTCCAGCGCTGAACCAATTTGTAAAATTGAATTCTTTTAAGTTCAGCTTCTTTTATTTCATCCTTATTCAGACATACACACTTTGCTCTGTATTTGGAGAAGTGGTGACAAAAAGCATATGCAGCTTTACCTTTGGCAAAGACTCAAAAACCAATTAAGAGACCAGTGGTAGGAGCTGCTGCCTTGGTCCTGGGCTGAATTTCACACACCAGTGTGGTGAGATCCACACAACCCTCCTCAATTCAAAATGTATGCATGAAAAAACGGGCTCAGTGATCAACACAGAAGCCACTGCCCCTTCAGTCAAAAATGCCGACGATGGTGCTGGGCTCACGTGCAGATGCTTGCAGCCTCAAGCCAAGTTGCAGCACCATTTAGAGGCAGGGTTGGCTCTTCCATCTGAGTGAGCATGCTTTCCAGAACATTACTCAGATTAACGTGCTCACCAACTCTCCCTCCCCCTCAGTGAATCTCTGCGTACAGCATCCCACGGCTGAGGGCTACACAGATGACCAAGCCTGGAAAAGTCCTGCAGCCTGGAGAGCCTTCAGAATGCAGAAGACATCTGCGCCAAAAGCAGAGCTCAACAACTACACAAAGTCTAAATACACAGTTTTGTAAGTGGAACATGAAATCTCCCCATTAAGTCAGAATTTAACAGAGAAAGAAAAGCATGTTTTGAATATTAAATTACAAACATCCATTTTGTTGCTCTAATTGCTTTCCATTTTCTTCCCTCTGGAGTTCAAATATTGGGAACAGCAAGAACATATATTTGCTTTCATTAAAGTACTGTTTCAATAAGGCTTACAGGAAGCATCAATTACAGGCATTTGGATTTAATCATATTTTGATGAAACAATTATCTAATTGCTACAGACTGTTTCGCCAGCCGTTTAAGATGGGTCAGAGTGCAACACCAACACCCAGCAATAAAGCTGCCAGCATCTTTTATAGTTACTTCATGAAATGGTTAATATTGTTTCACAAGTGGAAAACAACAGACTTTTCTTACGACACTGATGCTCTCGAAGACTTAGGCCTTCCTTTTGATAGTTTTTGGCATCCTTCCTACTTATCAGTTATACAGGAGGGAAGCAAAAATTTAAAACAAAACCAAAAAGGTTTTAATGGGTTTGAATATTCACCTTTTTGCAGAGCTGTATTTATTCTCTTGAGTACACACACTACAGTGAGAGAGAGAGAGAGCACTCCAATACCTCTTGCACCTTGGGAATGCTACAGCCTACTGTAGCGGTGAAATGCTTCCAGGTCTCAAATTCAAATTGCACTCGGACAGTAAAAGGCCTAACAGGGATACGATGTGGATCAGAAACAGGATGAAACTGATCCTTAATCAATACAAGTTTCTGGAATTGATATGAACAAAATTCAGAGGCATGTCAGAAAAACTCTTCTTAAAAAAATCTTCACGAGCTTTGTACGGCTGGGACTGATTTGAGTATGTCTGTACGGACAACCACAAGATCTATCAGATATAATTACTGTATGTTACTATTAAGATCTTTACGCTCGGACCAGGTCTCCACCATGCCAGGTACTATGCAAATAAAAAGCAAATAGCTCCTCGTTCAAAGAATTTTCTAGTTAATTCTAATAATTAATTACAAAACAGTTCCCTGGGAATGAGACTGGTGCCAAAATTGTTCTGTCTCCATGTCAACAGTAATGCAATACATATGCTTGTACATGATCCCTCAACACTACACATTTCCATTAATCTATGATGTGGAAGAAGAACTGGAAGTGAAAGGGAAACAGGTACGCTGCAATCTTTAATTGTTTCTGATCCACATAATGCTGGGATGAGCTCTGCCTCTATTCTACTAGCTGAGAAGGAAGACAACAGAGTATCTGCTTTTACAGCTAACCTAGACAAACTAACCAAATGCTGTGGCAGACATTTTTATTTGAAAGGGAATGAGGGAAAACAGGAGATTGCTGGTCATTTTGACAAGCATTAACATCTTCCTCCTTCTCTTTCTCTACAAAACACAAAACAGGATATAATTAAGCAAGGCAATATGTTCGGGGGCAGATGAAAAGACAGAAGGAAGCTAAAACTACAGAAAGCAGAGGATTCAGAGTGAATTAAATTAAGTAAGCCTTTAGCAAACGCTGTGTGTTTAATGGAAAGACCAGGAGGTTATCTTGCAGATGTCTGCTGCTGAAACTAATTTTTCTGAGAACTAATAAAATCCTGAGAAGCACAAGATTCTCATAATGTGTTCATAAAAGACAAGGAGAAGCATTCATAACAGTATTAGGAGAGCTCCCTGTTGGTGCACTTTAATGTTAATGGCTAAAGAATCAATATGGTCATCCTTCCAGCCACTGAACTGAGAACATCTGTCCCCACAGGGAACAAGAGGCGGAATATCTGCAAGACAAGAAGTTCCTGAAATATCAAGGTTGTTGTGAATCTAACAGCACATAGTGCAATGGTACTAGAATTCCCCTTATTTTGGTAAATTGTTCATATGATGCAGTCCAGAAAGTTGACTTTCATTATATCATTGCTTTGTACTTGCAAAATGATTATAACTTGGAAGAGATACACTGAGCGTACAGCCTCAGTACAAGGCAACCAGAACATTTTTAGCCAAGCAAGTGCACACTCTCTCTTGCTCACAAACTGGCCAGCACATTGGGCTAAGAATACTTTTCGAGTTTACTGATTTCCTGCAGAAGGCCCTATTGCTTGTTATTCACAACAGTGCTGAAGTACCCATGCTGTGTTAAAGAAAACGAACAATGGAAAAGTTTATCAGATGCTGAGAGTGCTTTATGGAGTGTTCTACTAATACAGCAAGCATGACTGACTTCTGTTGGTGCCCTCCCACACTGCAGAAAAGCTGAGTTGCTTCCCTTATTTATTTATTTATTTTAAATGGTCTTTCAAATTTGTTTGGTGCCATCAAGTGGTGATGCACTCTAGTGCTGTTTTCACATACCTTGTATTCTCAAGGGAAGTAATACAGCAACTCTTGAGAGCAAACAGAAGCACCAAGATCATAGAATCATAGAATGGTTTGGGTTGGAAGGGACCTTAAAGATCATCTAGTTCCAACCCCCCTGCCATGGGCAGGGACACCTCCCACTAGACCAGGTTGCTCAAAGCCCCATCCAACCTGGCCTTGGACACTGACAGGGATGGCATCTCCACAGCTTCCCTTGGCGGTATGTTCCAGTGCTTCACAACCTTCGTAGTGAAAAATTTTTTCCTAATATCTATGCTAAGTCTACTCTCTTGCAGTTTGAAGCCATTACACCTTGTCCTATCACTACTTGCCCTTGTTAAAAGTCCCTCTCCAGCCTTCTGGACTGCTGGACTGTATTCTGTTCCCTAGGTTTGGTACAGGGAAGTTCGTTGCTTTGGGGACAGTCACAAATGAGGAAGACGGTGAAGGAAAATTTGGTGGGTCACAGAGAACAAGTGCTCCAGAAGTAATACACTACCAGGAACAGCTCTGCTGTAGGGAGAGGAAGCCAGCTCAGCAGATTGCTTCTAATTTTTTCTAAGCTGATCAGAAGCTCCCATTTTGCACTCTGTGGCTTTCTTAAGGGTCAGTCCAATTCCTGGTACTGCCAGAACCTGGGCTTGTGCAATAAACTAATTTTTGGTTTTCCCCCATCTGTGAAACAGGAAGGAGTCCTCTTTCTTTAACCAAATTTGTCTGACCTAATGAGAAAGTATTTTGCAACGATCTACGCATCCAGTGCACAGAACTGTATGATCTCTTTAGGCCTCCAGATTTCTTTAAGACTTTCTAAATTTAACCTGCATTTTGCTTTGCTAATTTTGCATTACCATACATAAAACCAACTCCTTGAATAAAACCTCTTGTACTATAATGTTCTTCTCTGTTCTTATGCTTTAGAGATTCCTGTACCACCTTCTGCCACATTGCAAGGACGTGGAGAAATTAACAACAGAAGGACACTGAGCAATCTCAATTCTTTCCTTATTTCTAATATACATCATTGAGATGTGTTATTGTGCTTTCCTCAGATTTAAAACCAGAAAGGTTTCATATGCTGCTAGTCCCCTTGTAGGATCTAGTCCAGGAAAGGAAGGAACCTACCTAGCAGTAGTGACTGTAACAAATTTCTTCCACCTGTACTTTAAATCTCTCTTACTTCTTTTAGAACTAGAGAGAAATATGGGTTAGCATGTTCATTTGCTTTAATCAGGAGGGGAGAGTGCCAGATTTCTTCTCATCCACTTAAAATTCTAAAAAGTCCTGAAGCAAAATGTAAGGAGACTTAAAATGAATAAATATCTTAAGAAATGTCTCTGTGAGCCAGGAAGAAGCTCACTCAATGGAACGAATCCAAAGCCACTCCACATTTTACACAAGTCATACAGGGCTGTGAAGCTCCCTGGCAATGCCATGTTTTTTTTTTTCCCAGGCACATTTTTTAAGCTACAGTGCATAATGATCAAATGGATTCCAGGCAGGCTTAGCTTGGAAACTGGAAGGCTAAGGAAACGTCACCCAAAACTCTCCCTTTGTTTGTGATTTTAAGCCACAGGCCTTGGGAAAAATCATCTGCATTTTAAATGGACCCATAGGCATTGCTCATGTGTCAGTGTCAAAGGCAACAGCCCTGAAAAAAAACTTTGTTGACTGAAATTTCCTTTCATGAGCATGAACAAAACTTTATTTTTCCATCTCTTCTTTGACTGCATCTTAGCCTACACCTTTCTTTGTATGCATCCTTTTAAAAATTTCACTTAAAAACACTATCAGTCCTATAGGAAATACCTCAGGCATTAACTGCCTATGCTCAAGCAAAAACAGGGAACACTTTACTTTTATGTTGAAATAAAATCTCAACTAGCATATGCAGTATAAGAAATCAGTTACAAAAAGCACTAACAGGACAGGTTTAAAAAATCGGATGAGTCAACTATAACAGGATAGTTTCATGCTGAGGCAGAATTATGCTCTTACACAAGAAGAGAAACAGTTTGTAGACTCCCTGAAGAAAGCCGATCTTCAGCCTTTATTATGTTTTAATTTTTATTGACTTTCCCCAATCTTTGATTTTAACGAAATTTAGCTCTTGATTGCTTTGACCATAAAATTATTTCTTCTAAATTAGGCTTGCTCCACCTCAACATGAATGCGTATTTCTTTCACAGTATCTTTTGTTCAGGAGTTGCACAGAGCTGTAACACCACTGATGAATGTGGCCTCAAAACAGGCCTAAACAATTAGTTTTTAGATATGAAGAAACTGCAGTACAGTACAGACGCACATTCAAACATCAAGACTGAACAGGAGACTTAAAAAATAGTTTTAGTGTTGGGTCTTGCTTTCCAGTTATACCACACTCAGCTTTTATTTCTGTCCACCCCAATGTTACATGTTTACCTGTTTCTTAACCCTTATGCTTGGTAAAAGGACCAGATCTTGGAGTGGAGATATTTTTGGTAGAAATACATACTATGCAGTAATTTAGGAAGTCTCAGGTTATCACCCTGGTAACCACTCTCTCCTAACAACTGAAGGGACAGAATTCACCATTCAGTAGTCTCAGAGTAGCTATTCCATTGCTCATAACCACACTCCTGCACAGAAAGCTCAGCTTTGCAAAGTCTCTTTCTAACAATGACTACCACATACAGCAATCAACGATATAGTGGCTAGGATCTAGTTTATCCTTCACTGACCTAGCTGCTTTGACAACAAGTTATTAAAGTTGATTAACAAATGACAAGCTGAATTTCTGATACAAGCATTTCTGCCCATTGCTATCAACCTCTTGTATCACTAAATGCTCTTCTTTTGATGGATTTAAGGCACCTTTGCGAGTAAAACACAAGTAGCAGCGTTATTATGTTAAGAAGAAAAAATAGTATCACCAAATAGTTACAAAATTCGAGATAAATATTATACATTTCAAAACAATGTATGAATGGAGAAGCAGTTTACAGCAGCACAAAATAAAGGCTTTGCTTAAACATAAATAGACATAAGAAGCACCACAAAAGAAACAGTAACAGCAACAGATCCACAGCCTACAGCAAAGTTTGAAGGAATTTATTCGTATTCCTTGCTTTGGAAAGTACCTGAATTATTCCTCTGTCCTTCCATCCACAGACAGTGAACATAACAGAACTGGAGTGGAGCAGTGCTTCCAAACTTCTGCCACTAGGTTACCCCAGGCAGCCCTGAACCCCTCTAGAATCATTTGCAAATCACAGAGAGGAGGAATCCTTTAGACAACTCTATCGACTTCAGTATCGCACAGCTTGCCTGGAATTCCTTGAACCTTTACACTAATTAGTTCATAACCAGACTGAAAAGCAAAGCCCAGGTTTAAACAATGTTCTGCTTCTCAGTATGTTTTTCCAGGCTGTTAAATGTGTTACCTAAAAAGCTCCTCTAAGCATGTAGATTCAAAATACTCCAGAACTATGCACACCCCAGCAGAACAACAATGGAAGCTCACGTCTCAAAAGAATATTAGTTAGGATTTCTTCTGTATCAGCTTGGTTGAAGGTGCTCTGTATGCCTCAACCTGACATAACAGCGTATCAGTCATAGGCCTTGTCTAGCTAGAAACTAAAGGTCTTAACATTTAAAAATCCAGTATCAACATGCTTCCTTGTTCTTAAACAAATATTTAAACAAGACAGGTTAAAGGCAAGGTCACCAGCTATCTCACTAAAGCTAAAACTGGCGATTTGGGGATCCCCAGTGTGCCTGCTAGAGAAAAGAACACTGTGTACGGTACAAATATTGCTACCAACAAAAGCTGGTGGTGTCCAGTTTAGTTTCATGCAGAAAATAAAACCATGTCATTTTATGGACATTCGGAAGTTTTATTTCAAACGCAAACTCTGAAACAAACAACCCACCCTTTTTTGGCTTTTCTCTTTTATGGTCAAGACAGAACGGTGAGGTGCACAGCCAAGGGAGATTTGCTTCACTTCGTGTTGCTTAGAGACATATCCTCAATGAAAGAAACCAAATAAACAAACACTTCAATATAGTATTTCTATTTTTTGCCTCCCCTTTGGATAATACAGCATCTTGTTACTCAACACACCCCACCTCTCCCACTCCTTTCGAAAAAGACAAACAGGAAAATCAGATTTTCTTCTCACACACATGAAGAATCTATACAACTTTCACTATAACACTGAAATTCACTCAAAGAGCGACAGTTAACAAGAAAAAGGAAAATAATAGTAACAACAATAACAAAAAGCTCAACTTTTCCCCAAACTATTGACTCTAAAGGACACAGCTCCTAGAATTTCCCTCTGTTAAAAATACTTCTGGGCTTACAGCTGAAATGACTGGTTTTGAATATAAATGCCATTAATAATGTAGTGATTGAAGAGAGAGTATCACAGGCTGAGAAAAACATGGGGAATTATGGGGTGAGCTGTTGCTATAGTGATTCTAATAAGATACTCTCTAGTGCCCTTCCTTGTCCCCAGTGCAACCACAATAAAGTCTAATTTTAAATCAACTCTTCCATTAATTGTATCTTTTCCTGGTACCCTGGCATACAAAAACATAGAGACAAATTAAGAACCGTTCAACACACTCCATGTCTTGCTTCGGGGAGATTTCTGAATTTCAGCAATTTCTAAGTGTGTCAGGCTAAAACTTGCTGTATTAAAGCTCAGCAAAGGGTCAGTTCTGCTGGAATCTTTACTCCAAAAACTGATTAACACAAAGGTTGTAAAAAATGACATACGTAAGTAAAGTACTGATTTGATTGTTGCCATTTTACTAGCCCAGCTATGCCCTTCATTACTTCAATTAATTCTCCACCTGTCTGAAAGCTGGTACACAAGTTATTGACTAGATGAATTTTTCAAATGAAAAAAAGTATTTGTGAGAGCCCATTTGTAATTGCTGAAATGACCATTCTACCTGGTTCACTTTCCAGAGTGAGAGAGATCCCCTGTTAAGGACTGCCAGAAAGTCAGTTTCTAGCAGAAAGCTAGACTGACTGCATATTGGAAGCAAGTTTAAAACCTTCTAGGTACCAAACTGTACCTACATCATGGGCTTTCTTCAACCAAGGCTATCTGTAAGATCATGTCATTTTAGGGAGTAAATTGCTTCAAAGCTGGTTAGATGGTTCATTTTTAAAAACAAATAACAACTTCAGATGCTTTAGAAAACCTCCATCTCTTAGCCATCAACTACTGCAAGGATACCACAGTGAAGCCTGCATTCCAGTAACTATTAACCAAGCTGCACAGAGATGTAGCACCAAAGGCTTTTCAAGCTGACAAGACAGCGACTCCAAGTTTTCAATGTCACAGGAAACCAAATCGGAGTTAGGACCAATGATCAGGATTTTCTGCCTTCTAGCCCTAAGCTTAAACTATAATAGTAAACCCCTTTCACATTATATTAAAAAGGAATGCTTTATGGGTATACATAAAAAACGCTGTAAATCAAAGCCAGTAACGACTTCTTAAGAGTAGGAAAAAAACCTAGCCAGTAACTTAGACACTGGTATTACAGTATTTGCAAACAGAAAATTTTTAACCGTGCCTAATATACAGTCTAAATTTAACCTGAGACAAAATTAACATAATTTTGTCAGAGACCAAATTCACTGAGAGCTGGAGTCCACATTGTAACAACGTTGCATTTCCATTTTTTCTGCTCAAATTCTTTATGCTTCACAAAATATCTCCCAGAAATATATCCCACACTAGCTTCAAAATACTGTAACATTACACCCACTGACACAACCCTAGACACTTTTCAGTTTGATCACAGTTGAACTTGCAGAGATTACAAGTGATGTGTTTGTCTGGCTTGAGTATCAAAGACCGCAATATAGAAGCAGATGAGCCAAACCATTTATTCTGCAAAGTTCTTCAGTTTCACACCATATGCAACCGAAGGAAAAAGAACATGCTGGCAAGAGAGTGCTGCTGGAACACAAATACTGAATGGATTTTAGTGGCCAACTTAAGCAAGGGAAAAGCCAAACCTTACATTTGCTGCCAAACACTTCAAAAACTGTATTTGCACAGTTCAGGTTTCACCTTTTCAGATTTGCTGCCACAGTCCCGCAGTTCAAGTTAACCTAATTTTGACCTGCTAGCTGTGAGGATTGGGAAAACAAAGAACTGCCCGCCCACTGTAGGTGAAGATCAAGTGCAAGACCACCTGAGGAACCTGAAGGGGCACAAGTCCATTGGACCTGATGAGATACATCCACGGGTCCTGAAGAAACTGGCAGATGAAGTTGCTAAGCCACTAGGCATCATATTTGAGAAGTCATGGCGGTCTGGTGAGGTTCCTGCCGACTGGAAAAGGGGAAACATAACCCCTATTTTCAAAAAGGGAAATAAGGAAGACCCAGGGAACTACAGGCCAGTTAGTCTCACCTCTGTGCCTGGCAAGATCATAGAGTAGATCCTCCTGGAAACTCTGCTAAGGCACATAGAAAACAAGGAGGTGACTGGTGACAGCCAGCATGGCTTCACCAAGGGCAAGTCATGCCTGACAAATTTGGTGGCCTTTTACGAAGGGGTTACAGCAGCAATGGATAAGGGAAGAGCAACCGATGTCATCTACCTGGACTTGTGCAAAGCATTTGACACTGTCCCACACAATATCCTGGTCTCTAAATTGGAGAGACATGGATTCGACAAATGGACCACTTGGTGGATAAAGCACTGGTTGGATGGTCGCACTCAAAGAGTTGTGGTCAACGGCTCGATGTCTAATGGCTCAGAGACCAGTGACGAGTGGCGTTCCTCAGGGGTCGGTACTGGGACCTGCACTGTTCAACATCTTTGTCGGTGACATGGACAGTGGGGTTGAGGGCACCCTCAGCAAGTTTGCCGATGATACCAAGCTGTTCGGCGAGGTAGACACACTGGAGAGGAGGGATGCCATCCAGAGGGACCTGGACAGGCTGGAGAGGTGGGCCCAAGCCAACCTCATGAAGTTCAACAAGGCCAAGTGCAAGGTCCTACATCTGGGTCAGGGCAAATACCCAAGCACAAATACAGGCTCATTGGGGAATGGCTGGAGAGCAGCCCTGAGGAGAAGGACCTG
>NW_009648250.1:5037021-5058256 GCF_000708025.1 Charadrius vociferus | reverse complement strand
CACTGGAACAGGTTGCCCAAAGAGGTTGTTGAGGCCCCATCCCTGGAGGTGTTTAAGGCCAGGCTGGATGTGGCCTTGGGCAACCTGGTCTAGTGGGAGGTGTCCCTGCCCATGGTAGGGGGGTTGGAACTCGATGATCTTCAAGGTTCCTTCCAACCTAAACCATTCTATGATTCTTCACTGCTAATCTGATTTCCTTGTGCAGTGCTGTTCTTCTGCACCCCATAAGCAAAGGGGAGGAAGAGCTACATGGTAAGCTAAGCAAATAACGTTTTCATATTAAGCATAACACCTGCAACAGAGGGTATAAAACACCTGATGCTCATCTCTAATTTCAGCCACAGCTGCTGTCAAAAAGGCAACCTTTTCCAAAAAGTAAACCACAGGTACATAGCCAAGTCTTGGCTACCAGACAGTCCACCATGAATCTGTCGACATTTCTTGTCACGTCTCAATGAGCAACAGCTTATTGATATGTTTTTGTTCTTCTAACCAAGCACTGCCCTGAGAAAAGTATTTTTAGCAATGAAAAATAAAAATCTTTGAGTCCTTCATGATATATTTTTAACTGTTCCCTAACCACAGTAAGTTACCCAATCACAGTCCTTCACAGGCTGACTTCTAGTTAGCATAACTCTTAGTGTATCTAACTTCTTCCAAGCTCAGTGGGACAAAAATTTCTTTTATTCCATTGCATGTAATGTCAAGCACATGGACTAGTGTGATGATTTTGGCTGTGGTAGAGTTAATTTTCTTCATAGTAGCTGGTATAGGGCTATGTTTTGGACTTGTGATGGAAACAGTGTTGATAATTCAGGGATGCTTTAGTTATTGCTAAACAGTGCTTACATAGCGTGAAGGCCTTTTCTGCTCTTCATATCACCATGCCAGCGAGGAGGATGGGGGTGCACAAGAAGCTGGGAGGGGACACAGGCAGGACAGCTGACCCCAACTGACCACAGGGATATTCCATGCCCTATGACCTCATGCTCAGCACATAAAGCTGCAGGAAGAAGAAGGAAGGGGGGGGATGTTCAGAGTAACGGTGTTTGTCTTGCCAACTCATCATTATGCATGATGAAGCCCTGCTTTCCTGGAGATGGCTGAACACCTGCCTGCAGATGGGAAATAGTGAATGAATTTCTTGTTTTGCTTTGCTTGTGTGTCTGGCTTTTGTTTACCCACTAAATTGTCTTTATCTCAGCCCCTGAGTTTTCTCACTTTTACACTTCCGCTTCTCTCCCCCATCTCAACCGGGGGGAGTGAGTGAGCAAGAAGCTATGTGGTGCTTAGTTGCCTGCTGGGGTTATACCATGACAACCAGTAAGCAAATCAAGGATAAACATGGCAAAACTGACTCAAGCATTTTGTCACACAATTTGAAATTTGTGGTCTCTTGCCAGCTTTGTGATTGTTTTACTCTTATTCCTTTCAGAAAAACACTGTACCATCAGATCTGATACTTAAAGAGAGAGACAGCAGGTACCTCAATTTAAGTACTGCATGTACTTACTGTAGGACAAACATTCTCTTGTGTAGGTAGGTACAAGCTGCACAATAAAATGAGGTTGTGCTACTCAAAACAGGCAGAGGATTTCAAAATGCAAAGGGATATTTTGTAGTTCCTTCCCTTTTGAGATAGGAATACAGCCAAGACTGTTAGTTATAAATATAATCCAGTACTGTCTTTGCTTCTGCTGATGAACATCAGTGCATGATGCAATGCCAGGACAGCCTGCCACTTTGCCTTGTTGCAGTGGCCCACTCAGATTTTGTATTTAGGCTCCAAACGGGCATTTACAAACATGCAGTTCTCCAAGGCACTCAAAGTATAGGAGGCTTATGCATGTCATGTTACCCACTGTACAGGAGAACAGAGAAGACAGAAGAGGGGGGAAAACACTACAACTATGTGCAGTTATGTACTGGATGTGTTTCAGTCTGGCTCTTTTTATTTCATTCCTCCAAAGAATCGTGAATCTGTTGTTCATCTCAGTGGTCAGTCCGGCCCAAACCTCGACACTTTCAAAACAACACAACAGTGTCTCACATAAGATGAACTTGCTGCTCTATGATTTAACCTGGACAAGGGAAACTCTGCAAAAAAGGGTGATCGCTGCAGGACAGTAACTTCAATGGAAGGCAAAAAAAGAAACCCCTTGGCAGAGAAAACAGAGTGTACCACTCCTGCTGCGAATGCTCCTCTGTCATGCTCTCACATTAGCTGCTACACCTTGTCCACCCCCAGTCACAAACACCAGCAGCCAGTCTGGTTTGTCAGAGCTTTGGCACAGACAATGTAGGCAAGGGAGGGGGGTGGGTTGCCCATTTTACTCCCAGCTGTCTGCTGCCAGAAGCCATCTATTTTGCTTGTGGCTGGATTTAGCCCTGCTCTGCTCACTCCCTAATGGAGCTAAGTATAAAGTGGCTGATTAGACTGAAGAAAGAAGTATTTTTCCCCTTTGTTAAATGAATACAGTAGTAAAAGAGGAGAGATCAGAATTAAATAAATGACAATTTAAAGAGGATGATCATAAAGTTGACTTTAGAGATTAAAGCCAGCTTTACATCCACACCAATTCTTGGAAGAAGATATTACTCATAAAGGTGCAAATCTGCTTGCAAAGCCAGTTGCCAAAATCCGTGCGCTTTCAGCTTGACAAGCTCTACAGTGAAGGGGGGAGGTAGGGGGAATATCAAAATCCCTGTTCATTTTCCAGCAAGAGAAAGAAGGAATGTTTATTGTGTCTACATTTACAGCTGAGAAAACAGTAGTTGCTACCAGCTGCTCTCTAGTATACCCCTTTCCAATTTTAACAACAAACCCAAGAAAGCATTCTTTGTTGGCTGTTTAAATGCTCCCTGAACTAGATCCTGGGTCAAAACCTCACAACACATGGTTTCCCCAGCTACCAGGGATCTGCCTCAATCCACTAAGGACCTGCCACACCACACATGCACATGGACCTTTAATTAGACTAAAGCTGGGAGGCAAGGACAACTCCAGCACCTTTCAAGGATGTGCAGCCCACCAAATCTGTCAGGATGGTGAAGATGCAAGCCAACTGCTGAGGGCTGCTGCAGCGTTATTCCTGAAATGACCAACTCCACATTTAACAGAGTCCCTCAGGCTTTCAATCTGATGTAGCAAAGGGAAGATAGGGAGGCAGCTGAAAAGCCTGGGGACATTCTCCTTCAGAGACAGGGGACACACCAGGATTTTAGGAAATAGATAAGGCGATATTATCAGCTGATAGGAGGGGCTTGGGGTTCTATCTAAGCTTCCCCTGCCCCAACCCTCACCCCCCTGCCAAAAAAAAAAAAAAAAAAAGGAAAATTCTGCCTAGAAACCAAAGATTTACCAAGTAAAGGACAGAAATAGAAAAAGAGGTAACAGACACTCTGCCAGAAGGAACAGTCGCAGGTAGCTGAGCAGAGCGACTGGAGTGCTTGGTACAGAGAAGCACTGAAAATGCAACTGGCCTCATTCCAGCAGACAGTACAGATATGTTATCTGGAGCATACAGCTTTAAAAACAGCGCACTGTTAAAGCAGCATTAAAACAACAAAAAACCCCACCACCCAAACCAAGAAAGTAGGCATCCTGAATAATCATATTTTTCATTTTGCTACCGAGCATTTTACATTCAGAAATTTGCACCTTAATTTCCCATTCCTGGAAAACAAAGAGAGAGTGTAATAACCTCAGAAATCATCCCAGCAAAATATTAAACTATGACCCTGGCTTATCAGTACCTCTATTCAATTACAGCAAAGCATTGTTTTGTGGGTCTGTTTGCAATACAAGCTTCTTCTCCCCTTAAGGAGTAGAACACTTTTTCACACGCATGAATGTATATGCAGAAATAAGCAGCCATAGCAGCAGAATAACTGTACCTGCTTATTTTCATTTTTGTTCTGCACTCTAATGTTTTTGGACATTTCTGAAGAAGATGGAAGTAATTTGAAAAAATGAACTATTAGAATCAAGCAACGTAAGCTGGCTTTTCAAATTTCTTTACTACTAGGGCCAAAAAAAAATCTACAGCCTGATGGATACAATCAGGAGGTTTTCTAAATGTTTCAATAACTGATTGTTGACCAAACATTTTCAGTCCTAAAAAACCATAAAAATCCATTTCTGTAAATGAAAACGACAAGCTATTTGAAAACTAACATTCCCAATCATTTATAAGCTAAAGAAAGGTGTATGCTAAAGTAGGTCTCTCTCCTCCTTGTCACAGTAACTTTAATTTTGTTATATCCATTTTGTCTACAATGGCGTATAATAGAACAAAAGAAGATAAGATCTATACCTGTTTTGTATTATTTCATCCCTTATCATGGTCATCTTAATGTTCTTTCCATTTCCAAAGGCTTTCATATTCTGGAAACTGCATTACATCTGCTACCTGTTACTACATACTACACAGCAACACGCATCAAAACCACAGATTTCCCCAGCGCACAACACAACAGATACTCTATTGGATCATATTACTAAGTTGAACACCTTCATTGTTACTAATAAAGCACAGAACACTTTGACTACTATGAAGTCCAGTAAGATGGTACAGGCATTTTTTTATGTGCTTGATCAGACTATGTTCATCTTACAGGCCCTGTGGAACACAGCAAGCTTGTATCCAACAATGATTTGTTTAAAATTAAGATCATATGGATTTTTCCTTGTATACAGTAAAATGAAGGGAAGTTCTCACTGATAATGCACAATCCTTGTATTTCATATGCTGGCTGAGGTAACACAGGAAAAAAAAATTTAGTGTCTTTGGCCTTCTCTCCAGTCTACACTATAAAACCAGCAACATGCATATTCAACCCAAGACGTATTTTCAACATAACAGCTGTGGCATGCTATGCAACTCCTATACCCAACATCAGGACACTAGAAAGCCAACACTACTTTCTGCGTATCTTTCTTCTTCAGCTCCAAACTTAAATCTTTCCAGAATAAAATTGACAAACTCAAACGCATGTCCAAGCTCTAAACACTCATTCTGTTCTTAAAAATCCATTTTCAATAAAATACCTGTTCTCATCACAAGCTCACCTACAGTTGCTTGCATGGTCTATCTAAGCTTTGAATGCCCTGATTCACCCCATAGAAAACCATCAATAATGGCAACAAATCAACACCATAACTTATCTCATGTATCGCCTTTAGTCTCTCTTTTACTACTGATTACAGTAAAATAATCATAATCACTGGCATTCCTAAGAAATTTTCTGCCTGATCTGGAAACCTTTTGACTTAATACTTATTCCTCTGTCTTGTGACATTTAAACTGTTCAGCATTCTGAGTACGTGCTGGCTGCAGTAGCACAAAAACCTGTATCTCCCAAAGTACAGGATAAATGCTCTCCCATTTTTAGCCTATTTTGTTATTTTATATATGATGTGTGAAGATAGACGAAGTTAAAATGGCCTTATGTTTTCATTTGAATGGCCACCCCCACTTCTGCTCACAGCACAATCCAGTGCTACTCAGCGGTGCGAATCAGTAAGTTAAAGCTAACAAAAAATCAACAGAATTTCTCTTTGAAATAAACTGCTCACCAAAAAATCCTGAATTCAACAATTTGTATTAAATATATTTTTTCCTCAAGAAACATATATTTTACAGCTAATTTTACCAGCGGGATATCACAGACTAGAGAAAGTTACCAGCTAAGCAACTGAAACCAGAATTTTTAATGACTGTTGCCCCTTCTATAGCTGCAATCATAATACATTCCTTATTCTCCTATGTTATGTTTAGTTCAGCTCAATAATGAGTAACTTTTCTCTGAAAACAGCAGGAACGCACATTTACCTCTTCTAAATAGAAGAGGAATAAAATCTGGCACCTACAAATACTAATATCCTGACATCTTGAGAATCTGATGATGTCACTGAATAAAAACAAGATTTCCTGTAGTTGATAAGTTTTAAATGCAAAACATGTTCTGATAAATGCTTTCCATATTGTATCTGATATAATTAATGTTTACATACTCATTAAAATTTGTAATTTGCAGAAAAGTAATACTTTTATTCAAATTTCTTTCTCAAGAGAGTTGTCCACATCAGTGAAAAATAGCACTCTGGTAAACACTTCTCTCTTTTTTTTAAAGGTTATCAAATATATAAATTAAATGTGTAAATAAATACCTGTTAACCTTGTAAGTACCTACACAAGATTGTCTCCTTGCTCAGTTAAAAAATGGTTCCAAATTTAGTACAATCATTCCAAAGAATATCAAAACGGTTTAAAGGGTTACCAGGAAACAACAATAAGGCTTTCTTTAGAAAGATAAATAAAACTATAAATATGAAACATGATTAAAGTCTTTTATCTGAATTAAGGTTTCTTGCTTGCTGATTTAAACAGAGATCAAATTCAACAATTCAAATATTTCGAATTCTAATCAGCCTATCTGTAATAATACAGCTCTGATCTACTGCATGTCAAGATTAATCCTTAACAATATAGTTAATAATTATTTTTCTGCTGTCTTTATTTTGATTCAAAAAGGAATAAATACTTGCACCATAAAGGAATGATTTAGGTTGACAGATACAATAACCACAAAATTAGCAGTTCCCAAATCAGATCATGGCAGCTGTGGGTATAGTTGTAAGCCGAATAAAAATTCAGTTTTTTATCCTAGTAGTTGCAATCTTCAACATTACTTAAGGGAAAATATTTCTGTACTGTTTAACACTATTTAGGAAAGCTGTAAGAGAGGGATCTCAACAGAAACAAAAACTTTATATGCTTTTTTCTTCTGTTTACATGGCTTTGGAACTGCTGCCTGGCTCTGGCTGCCATTACTGCTCAGGGGCCGTAATGGAACCCAATGTTCCTTTTGGGGGAAGCCAGGTGGGGTTAATTCTCAAGTCTATCTTTACAACTATTAGTTATCAAAGCTAGCAAAGGAATAAATCTCTACATAGGTTTGTGTTTTAAATTCTGAAGCTTATAAAAGGCTTTACTCTGTCCCAGTCATTTGTATCCGTATGAACAGCTCACTCTTTACATTTTTGGCTGCAATTTAACCTCTGTCTAGACTTCCAGTATTTCTAAATTATAACGCAAGATCTGCCTCCAGACAGGCTTTTTGCTGGTGCAGGAATTTACAAAGCCACCTTTAGAATGCCACTGGATATAGCAAAATTGACCTTTAAGGTGAGTGAAATTCTGAGACAAAATTGCCTTTTTTTCCTTCAACATATAACCAGTACAACATTGGAGTTTTGGTCCTGAATACTTACTGCTCACATTGTATTTCAGTCTATTTCCAGTACTATTTATTACATAGAATGCTTTGAGCTGTTGGCTAGAAAGATGCTGATTTAAAGACACGAAAATTTCGCTAAGATTCTTTTCTTGCAAGAATAGTAATGAAAGCCTTTCTCCCAATACTAAATGAAAAATGTATCTACATGGGGGGTGGACTGAGTCAGTTCTTTCTATTTCTGAATCTGACTGGCTTTATCATTCTATCTAGTCCAGAAATACTGGGGAGGGGCTGGGGGAACAGAGATTGCCCCCTACAGTTGATAGATGCATTCTGTTTGTAGAAGATTCTTTCTTCTTCCCTTATTTTAAACAGAAAGGTTTTTAAAATCCAAATGCTTATCCCTTTAGTGTTGGCAACATGCAAAAAATAAAAGATTAGTGTTGAAGGGAAGTCTTCCAAATTTTTCTGCTTTTATATGCAGTGCCTAGAAAATTCTTGTCCAGTTTCTGCCAAGCTTAAAGAAAAGTGTGTACAAAAGGACAGATGAACTATGAAAAGCAGATGACTGAAAAGGCCTGTGTTACAGGAAGAGACCTTTCTGAATGCTTTTCAGTGTTATATCTTTATTGATGGTTCTCCCCCATTTTACAGCGCAGTTACACTCACTGAGCACACCTGCTTCAATGAGATGTGGTTACAGGATTAGACTTGCTGAAATTTTGCTCTGGGTTCTTAAATGTAGTGGCTCGTTATTTTCTGCAAAGATTCCTATAGCTCAGATTCTGACAAACCATGAGCAGATAATGACAACACAGAAACCATGAAAGATGACAGGGAGAGTAAGCACATGTGCCCCTCTGTGCAGAAATGAGTTAATGCTGGAGCCAGAAGAGCAGTGGAGTCTCTAAAGCATTAAATCCAGATATTTCTGTCATTCACGTGCAAAGTACTGGAATATTCTAATGAGGTAAATCTCTCTGGTGCTTCCCTTCCTTGTGTCTCCCAACCTGCCAAAAAGCAGCCCACATCTTTTGTAAATGAAGTTATTTTGGATTGCTCAGCTGATGTAGATGTCCAAACTGGTAAAACATACCATTCTGGCTATGAAGTATATTTTTCTCTCAGATGCTTCCACCACTTCTCAGTATCATTTCAAAACATAACTGCTGCATAACTTGAATAATAGACAGATATTTCTGACTCATTTATTTTTATATGTCTTCCCCCCACCCCCATTTCTCTGGGAGTGACAGCCAAGACCTGAAGTCTATGTCAGCAACAGCATTAGGACGAGGAAAACACCTCAAAGGAAGAATTAAATATGTTGTAGGATTGTGTCTATGCCTCTTCTCCTTTTTGTGTTTGTGCTGGAACAGGCTAATGGTACTCATTACAACCTGTAGATTCATATACTGAAAAAAAAATATTATATTAGTGGAAATAAATGCCATGAAAAGTATACTTCAGGAGTAAAATTTTTTGGGGTCTATTGTGGTTATTTATTACAAGCAATACTTTAGAGTAACCAAACGTTTTCAGGCGCTAAACCACTTGATTGGCATGTAAGTATCAAAAACTGCAATTTCTGCACCCACAGAACTGACATGCAGATACAGACAGTGCAGATGAAACTTACTTTGAATGTGATGTTCGACTAACTACTGATATACTGGCAAGGAGTAAGCACAATTTCATTTATATGGAGACCGTTATAGTTCCAAAACGATTTAATGGCTGAAATCAGGCCTCAAAACTGTAACTTACTACCATGAATGATGCAACAGCGTACCTACGAATAACTTGTAATAGTTTGCTATTGTCCTATTTTGTGATTATAATCAAGTACTGACGCCAGGTAATAAATTCTGAAATCTGCAGACATAACTCCATTTCCAAAAAAGTAATGCTCAATCAAGGAAAGGCAATCAAAAAACCTAGGGAGATTGTGCAAGAATTTGCAGACCACATGCACACACATTTACATTTTACAGACAGTGTGTATACTTTTTTCTACACAGTGGCCCATGGGTTTAATGCAATTAAAAACCCTACTGAGGAAACTCAACATAAAACTTCCACAATTGCTTTCAAACACATTGAAAATCTTTGTTGGCATAAAACCTACATACAGAAACAGCAGACTTACCTCACCACAAAACCTCTCTCCATTATGCTAATGTTTCTATCATATGAAAAACACCCTGACGTGAGAAATAGTGACATCTCAGTGAGACAGGACAAAGTAAGGCCAACTGCAGGTCTTTGATCTGGTTGAAAGTGCTCTGCATTCTGATTAGAATTTCTGCTGGGATCCTAGGAGATGAAAGGATTTTTTTAAGTCTGACAGTTAACGGAGGGGGAGAGGTATTCAGTGGAGAACAAAAAGAGGAGCACTGAAAGCAGATGACGTCATGCCTCAAAACGGCCTTTACCATCTTACTGACACGTTCCACAATGTAGTGTAGCAGTTTCCACACAGCTATTCTTGAGAGCTCAAGATCCTCTGTGGAGACAGTATGGCTGGAGATCCACTGCTTTAAAAGGATGGAAAGTTGAAACAGGTCTAAATATAATACGTATATTGTATTTCGGGACGCTAAATGGATTATGGTAATGGTCCAGAACACTACTTTTTGAAACTACGTTCTGCCTGACACACTACAAGCTCCAGTCTACAAAGCTTACAAGTTCTGGCACTCCCATCTTCAGAATAACCCCACACAGCGAGCATGGAAATGCCATTTACTTCCTTCTGATTCTTCCCACAGGCACAGTTTGCCCTTTTGTAACAAGAACATCTTCCAGCCTTGTAGGGGCCTTGGAACTGACTATCCTTAGAGGCACACAATATTGGGGAGAGACATCAAAATCTCCCCCTTATACTCTACAAGCAGGTAAGGGAAAAACAGGACTCTGGGAACATTCTGCTTATTTACGTTCAGGCAAATGCACATACAGCCAACTTACCAGTCCATGCACACTCCATTTGCTCACAAAGGATTTGTATACCTTAGAATACATCAAAAAGCTTTTTGCTGATACTGCCTTTTGCTTTTTTAAAAGCTTACTCTCCTTACATATAGTACAAAAATTGGGCTTTCAACTGTTTCTCATTAAGCCAGAAAAAGAGATTTCTTGTCAAAGCTTCTCTGTTTCTTCACTATCCCTCTCTACCACCTCCTTTATATCTCATGGTGTCACCACTTTTGCGGGATTTTTTCTGTGTCAAACTTCCAGCTGCAAAGAGGTATCTTTATAAACATGTCCCTCATTTGAACTCCAGCCTAAATACAAAATGTAAAGAACAATAAAAGGGGCCCGGCCAATACCAACCACATCTCTTATTTCCTGAAGCTAGTACGCTTATTTTCATTTGAAAGGGAAGCTGATGTTATAATTGGGATTTCTGCATTTTCCAATGAATTACAGACCTCTCTACACTGTTTCACTACCTGCATATAAATGCATTTTGAGAATAATTTCATGGATCATGCTGGAATGAAGTCTCCTGGAAAACTGATGCTCACACCACCAAAAGACTAAGCATTTTGCAACACAGAAACAAAGCAGCATTACAGGGACGCACACAAGAAAAATTCCAACCAAAGCACATCTGACAAGCCATGTGACGCATCAGCACCTCTCTATTCTCTCCACACAGACTACTAAAATCTGTATCAATTACAAATGATCCTATTTGATATGTGCACAGCTGAACTCTCACCAGCCACAGAATTATTTCTTAGAGAAACAGTAAATAACTGTAATTGTTTTTGAACTGCAAATCTCTCCTTTTAAAGATTAAAACCCTGTATTTTAAACTGATGTACTAACCAGGCACAGATGAAGAGTGGGGAGCGTATTTACATGTTAGAGATTCCCATTCTATTCTCTCCCTCTCACTGTCGAACAGTTTCTATGCTTCTGATTTTTTGCCACTCTCTCTGAACCTTGTTTTCAAGCAGAAAGAACCTGTAAGATATACTACATATTAACATCGCATTCTGACTAGCTGGGTGTTATCTGTGCCATTTTGAGACTCAGCAATTAAACTACCACGCTTCCCTCTTGGTGTAAGGGCATTCAAAGGTCACTTGGCATCCCTTACCCTACAGGGCCTGACTCCATCAGAAACAACTTAAGTCTGTGTAGCACAACATACATTACAATCTTCAAGAATGTTAGCAAAGGGTACTAATAGCACATCTGTAAAACAAAGACGAGGGCTTGTCGTAAACTGGATTTATGTTCTCCTGTTTTCATCTCACCTGTTGCAGGATAGAAAACTGATTTCTGACCACAGATTCTGACAGGACTAATGAAATCTTGATCAGAAGGAATGAAAGCTCCACTAACCTCCTCTCTGTAACAGATTCTTCTACCTCCTTTTATTTTTCCATTATAGGATATTGCTGGTATTAGCAAACTGTGTTTCTTTTGTTTCCATCCTGAAGCTCTGAGGTATGACAGAGATACGAAGTCTAATGCAGTCATGCACTTAGAACTATGCATGTACTTAAAACAGCCATCCAGTAAACTTCTTCATGAAAACAACAATCATTATTATTTACAAATAGCAATCTGACATTATTTGTAAAGATGCTCTCTCATGCACTTTGACAGGATGAGTTACTTTCTCCATCAGGAAACCTAGCTTTCAAAACGTATGTACAATCATCCATAAAAGAACTAACTTATTTTAGTGATCAGCAAGAATTACTGCCCTCTTAAAGCTGATACTGAGATGTATTGACCTGAAGCAAGCAAACATTCAACCTGACACGAGAAGAAGAGGTAACAAATACACTTCACTCAAACCAAAAATAGTTGCAGAAAACTCTAACAACCCATGCATAAGGTGAATTGCACATCTTATCTGGGGAACCTAAAGTACTAAGGGGATAAAAACCAAAACCATACTTCATTTTAGCTTTGCTGACTTGATCATTACTACAGCATACCCATTCTCATTCCTGTTAATTAGAAGGAAACAAGGTTCCTCAAGTCCTACACTTACACATGCAAATATGCATATAGCCAATTTAGTTAAATTATGACTTAGAGAAAAAAAAGTATCAGAAGGAAAAACTGCAAACAAACATAATTCCGTATAATTTCAGCATCTCTAATGTAAATCATAGCTGGAGGTTGTATTAACTGCTCAGTGGCTCAAACTAACATGCATGACAGGAGTCAATGCTGGAGGTGCAAAACGAGGCTGGCCATGACAAAGAAGTTACCAAGAAAGCCCTTAGCTGTGAGTCGCAAGACAAGTAGATGCACATATTTTGCAAAAGAGAAATCAAAGCTGGTAAGCTGGAAAGGGTCAGAGTCTTAAAAGGGCAAGACTTTGTGGTATTTATTGTATGTCTTGAAGTTCATGTTGGGGGGAAAGGATGCTTACTTGTAAAGGTAATATTCAGCTTGATCCACTTCCTCTCGTGAAGAAATGTTGTCAATAAACTGATTAAAAAACAAGAAATAAAAGCTTCAGACTGAGCATTCACAAAGCATATTAGAAGAAAATACCACTTCAATAAACAAAATACATTTGTTTGGCATATTTAGGTGTCTTACAGTACTGGAGGTCTTCAAGTCTTTCCTTGCTCCTACTCAGGTTTCTTCTAGACTGCTAGAAGTCAAATCTTTTTAAACTGAGACAACTCACCTCCTCACCTCTAAGAAATGTTCTGTACCTTGAAGACATGGAGACCACCTGAGCATTATGTCCATACAGCTCAGTACCCCACATTTTTGCTGCTCCTCTCTGAATTTTTTGCTCTTTAATCACATCCTTTAATTTGAGAATACATTCAGTTCCTTACTTTTGTTTTGCCAATTTTCAGTGAGTCTCAACAAGACTTCTCTTTCTAAAAAGTATTCTTTTCCCTAACCTTTGCCTGTTGTGCCTATTCATACCATAAAATCTGAAGGACAGAGGCAACAGCATTTTGTATTTCACCATACATATAAATATCAGTTAGAAAAGAATCACCCCTATGCTGTAAAGCACAACTTTGCTCTCATTTAAAACCTCATATACTCCAGGTAATCTTCCAAAATTCCCACTGCTATCAACCATTTAAATAAAAGCCAAGTTTTCAACCAGACTTCGTCTTATGGTAACAGTGAATCCTGTTTTCCTGTAGGTTTTACTAACCTAAGCATAAGATGCAGGAACACTCCAGAGTATTCCCAATATAATACCTTTAGCTCAGAATATATAAACAACATGTTCTCAAGGTCAGTACTTCTCTTTATCACAAGCATAAGCTAAAAATAATAGTTTCAGCTGACTGGTGCTTGCTCTCCAGCTTCTCAACTCCCCTTGCATGCTCTACACACGTAGCTCTCATCTTTAGATTGTGGCAATAGCATGCCCATGCATTTTATTTACATTTTAAAAAATAAGAATCTGATGTGAGCTCCAGGCATTGGAAAGTGAGGCTGCCTGACAATCTGGAAATGCCACTTCTCCAGGGAAGATGTCAGCCCAAAGCAGGAACATGAAAGAAAGGAATAAAGCCGATTAAGTAATAAAAGGGAAAGGAATACCCATTTCGCCCATGGATGCTGTCTCAGAAGCAATGATCTATATAAATGCTTGATCTTCTAACTGTACAAAATGTTCTGTAACTCCTCAGTTAGTGGTGCCAGTCATACTAATTAGTGGTGTTCCTGAGGTACCAGGGTGGTGACTCAGCTTTTTTTGCATAATTTTGAAGACTGAAATTAGTTTTAGGGTTTTTTGGAGGTTGGGTGTTTTTTTTTTTTTAAAGTGGCATATTTATTCTCCTTCTTCAGTACAAACGCTCATACAGGGAACTTAAAAGCACATCTTACACCTCTGCCTTCTCTTCCTTTCCACAGACTAATCTATCCAGAAGATGGAAATGGTTACTAATTCCAGTAAAAATAACAGCTTCACTTATCCCATGACAGCATTTGTCCTGCCTCAGTCTGCTGTAGAAAACTACAGAGGCAAAATGCATGCACCTTGGCTTCACACTGAAAGGAGCCTGGAAGTGGAGGAAGATGCACACAGGCAGGCAGCATGCCAATTCATTGCATTCCCTTAGCAGCCTGGGTTCTTATAAAGTGCCTGAGGGGGCGTTAAAGCTCTCACTAAGACAGAAACCACAGAAAGGCAGGGAACATGTATTAGGGAAATACGTAGCCCAGTAACAGTGAAGCACGATTTTACTGAGAAAAAAAACTATTTCTGTTTTGAAGATCATATAGTCAAGGTACTAACTGAGGAGTACAAAGTAACAAAACCCATCTTTACACAGCAATTTAACAATATAACAAGACATTTATGATTCCAGAACTCCCAGCAGAGGTGGTATCATTTATCCCCTCTCAGCTCACTTGATTTCATAAGCATTCTACTCTCATTTCCATCACTTTATGATTGGGATTTATTTCCTTACCCGGGCTATTGTCAAAGAGCTGACAGGCAGCTTTCTTTCATAGGTTCTGTCCATTAAGTGGGCTAAGTCAGCTGGAGAAAACAGAAAAAAGAGTATGTTTAATCAACTGGCATTACAAGGAAAATCTGCAGAGCCATCATATAATCGAGAATACAACCTCTGTTCATGAAATAAAATCCTGGTTCCTTATTAATATCTCATTTTGAAGTTGCATGAAAACAATACTTTCAGTTATTGTTAAATACTTTAACATAACATAATACACGTAAAGGTTCTCAACATGACGATTGTAACTTATTAGAAAGAAGAGGGAAAAAGAAAACTACCCTATAATCTATTAGATGAAATTAGTATAACTAATATAACTCATCAAAAAAACCTGTGCAGATGTCCTTAAAATGCCCACTTGCTTTCAAGCTTAGTATATGCTCGACAGTGCTTTTGGTATGGGTTTCTCCTTTATTTTATCGTAAAACAATGAGACACAGAAAAAAGCACTACCATATTGATAAATCCTACAGTCACAAACAGCAATCCGAAAAAATCCTGTTAATCAAACTGGGCACTGTGCCAGTGCCTTATTAACTTTATAGCATTCTGCTCCAGCAGTTGTATAACAATATTAATTTGACCATACAGGAACTTTAAGCTTCTGACTGTTGAATGGGTAGCCAACCAATGCATTTAACAAATTCAATTGGAAGTTAAATTAATTTAATTTGTAATTTTAGTTTTGTACTGTTCCTGGAAAATAATGATGACTCAGGAAGAGTATGCTTAGTGTCAACTGTTTGATTCTTAGCTGAGACATGAGCCGATGATATCCAATCTATAAAATTTAGAGAATGAATTCAGTCATACTCTTTCTTTCTATTCTCCTGCATCTTCCAGGACCAGGAATCAAACATATTCTCTCTGCGACGTTAGCACCTTGCTTCATTCACCCTTTGCACCCCAAGACTACAACTGTTACTAAAACAGCCTCTGCTTTGACACCTCTCAGTTAGTCCCACTCGCCATCCTTCAAAGGCTGATGGGTTGGCTCGTTTTACACGTCATTTTCCAAAAAGGTTATCCAACCTCCACACCTGTCAATGAAATGTGAGGTGAGCACAACTTACAGCACCACATTGGAAGTGACTAAGCCTTCTACTCTGGCAAAGCTGTCAGGCGCAGGAAGCAACACTGCACCAGTAAATGCTGTGACTCCAAAGTATGCAGTCCATGTATGTTCTGTCCACAAAACAAGTGATACCCCTATTCATCATTTTAAAAACACAACTGTACCGCCAGTGAATACTGAGCATTACACAGTTCTAACAGTACGACTGTCATTCAACGCTACTCTGACCTTATAGGTATACTCTCTCAAATTACAACACATGGGCAAAGATTTTTGCTGCAGTAAAATAACAGAACCTTAATTTGGAATAAAATGGTTGACTCTTAGTCTGGACAAAGCTGCTGTCTGCCACATAGCGGTATTTAGTGTCTGCATAACACCTTCCTCCCTGAGGCACTTTAAGGTGCTCTTCAAAACAGAAAAAGAACATTTATCTCTGGCTGAGGGAAGGCAAGCATTTCATGAAGACGAAAGCAACAGGACATCTGGGGCAAAGTTACTGACACAAGTACCAGCTCCTACAAACAAAAACACAGGATGCTTAGCTGATGTGGGCCACCAAGGCCATGCTATACCAGATAACCACTAAAACTGCAGATGAACTTTTTTAACAGTAAAGAAATTTCTGTGGGAATATCCTTACAAGAAGTGTCTGTATTTGACTCTATATTACGTGTCTCTCCAGTCCTCACAAAGGTCATGATGGACCATATAGTTAAAGACTTCAGGGGCATTCCTAGCAGTGCTAGAAGTTAAGAGAGAATGGATGCTGCGGCCAAGTCTACTTGTCAGGAACTAACAACTGGCTGGATCCTTGCCTAAACATACTAAGCCAAATGCCATCCAACATTCTTCATCTGAATTTCAAGAGAGCTGGACAAAAGTACTCATTCTGAAATCTGCTGTGTTTAATGACACAGCAACATGGATCTGAGACAGACAACTGCACAGGTTGGGAGTTCATTTATCTATTCCAGAACTACTTTTGTTACGTATCACCCTCTGAAAACTGGAAGGTGATACCTAAGACTATTTTGGGCCATACTCAACCCCTGAGCTTGGCGCTTCTTTTGTACAGGTGTTCATGAAGGTCAGGAGCTCATTTCAGAAAACACTGAGTACTTAAGTAGAATATAAACCAAACAATACAATGCTATGAGTGTAAGATTCCAAGACTGTTAGCCATTTATACACAGGCCTGGGAGAGTTCACACACAGAATTTTAATGACTGACCTTTTATACTGCCTACAAAGCTGGAACTCTCCATCACAACTTTAGCATGGAAAGCAACATGAAGCATTTGTATATCAGCTCCAGTATAAGAGTCACAATAAAATGAAAGCTGATTAAACTACTTAAAGATTTGAAGACAAATCAAGTTAATGGGAAATTAAGCTTTGTTTCCAGACAAATTGCCATTTCTGCTGTAGTTTCTAGATATGAATATTTTGCAGTGAGTAATTCTTTCCTGGTTTGTTTTCTCTGAAGAGCACCTAAACCCAGACTTTGTTTCCTCACATTTTTTATTTGAAATAATTCAGCTACCTTTTGTAAACCAACTTTGCTGCATAAATTGCTATTCAATAATCAAGACTAAAGCTTCTTCTTAGTTAAAAACCTTTTGACAGAAGTACTAGAATGCAAGAATGTGAATGCCCAAGTCTCCTAGCACTATTGGTAGCAAAACTGAAGCACTAACACCAGTGTATAAATGAAACAAACATTTTAATGGCCAAAAGCAAAATACTATGTACATTCTAACAAATATATATTGCAAGTGCTTTTATCTGACAGTCATTACCAAAGAGGACACTAGTATACATAACCTCTCATACACATTGCCTAAAAATACATTTCTATAAGATGAACAAAGATTAAAGTTTTACAAAACTTTAATTTCTCTAAAAACATATTTCTGCATATTGTAGAATCTCATGGACTTAAACAAACTAACCAAACAAACCATAAGTCTGAGTCAAAGTCATTCAACTTCTGGACATGACTTCACCGTTGCCTCCAGAATACTGGTATCTGAGATTTCGCATTCACTTTTATTTTCATTTGTTCATTGAAACTCCATGTCCTGCTGTCTGCAACAGGGTGATTCAGGACAATGACTAGGAAAATACTGACCCTCACTGTCCAAGTCACTGGTTATGACACCTACTACCAGTTTGGTGGCCTAGGAAATCAACACATGTTCAGTTTCATTTGCGGTGTGTGCCTATCCAGAGCACACAGCCACATCAACAGGTGGCACATTTGGCCATCACTTAAGGTCATTATCCTCTTATTCTAAGAAGCGGTCCATCCAGGACAGGGTTGAAACCCAGTGACAGGGCAGCAACAGGAAAGTGGATACAACTCTGACACAAAGTTTACCTGTCCTGGGAATGATGGGCAGAGTTAATATTTGAACTCACAGGCTAACATTTCCTTTTCTAGATGAAGAAATCCTTGATTTATTTTAAAGACACAATTAAAATATAAACGAAGGCTAAGGCAAGTACTTTGCCATACAAATTTGTATGTTTCACATTTCTTAGTATGTCCACATCCCTAGCAGCTTCTGGAACTACAGCTTTGTACAGAAGGCGGCTTTGAATAGAAATTATTCAAGTCTGTAAAGGCAGCACTGCCACCTGGTGTTGAGGATGAGCCGAGTTCTAACAAAGACGTTTCCTATCTCACTTGGATTCAGACATTCCCTGGGATTCTGGTAATCGCTATTCTTCTCATCAAGATACCTACTGTCACTTAATTTTACCCTTGCTAGTGATGAACCAACTGAAACACTGAATAATCCAAGTCCAGCCACACCTCCCATTTCCTTGATAACTCATTTTTAGTAAGTGGAGTCCACATTACTTCTAGACAGATATCTTCCTACCAGCATGCAGTTTGCAAATTCCAGACTAACACGTTTTCAATTCCTACCTTTTGAAGAAATCTGCTTCTGTACACAAAATAAAGTCTTATTCTTTCCCATGCTTTTTTCAGTACTGAAGTTTGCTAAACTCATTCATGCTTGGAATGCTAAACTGAGACTATGGAGAAGAGAATAAACCATAGTATTGCAGAATCACGGTTCTGAAATACTGTTTGAAATACACAAGTAAAAGAGCATCTCAACTCAAGGAATTCACTCTAGCTACAATCACTGGTTACTGCACACAAGACTGTATGCACATCCATAAAGCTGACAGCTACAGAGCAGACGTCTGCAAGGCTGTCTCCTCTTTGAAAATGCTAATACAGCTGACACCGTGTTAACTTGTTTTCTCTTTTCTGTGAGCACAAAATGAAAATGCAAAGCAGCTCTCTGAAAGGCGTGGAACAGACATCTGCTTTGGATCAAGATCATCAGCAGAGAAGCAGCAAGAACTGTGCTTGCCAGACAGTCACAAAAGGTCTTGCCAGGCCTGGGGAAAGCCAAACATGGACTGTACCAGCACTTGCACAGCAATGTTTTCCTCTACAGTGGATTTCTATTGTGTATGACGTTTGTCAAAATAAGAACTCTTTTTCATCTGGAGGCGACTGGTTCAAATGCGTCCCAGGGAACTAGTCTGTGGCTCCAGCCCAAAAAACATGGCATGAGCAGTCCTATTGACAGTAGAGGGTTACAAGGTATTAACAGTCTCTGCAGGATCCAAGCTAGTCATGAGCACCCACCGGCTGTTTCTGGCCTGTGTACAGTAAAACAGGTTGACGATACCAACATAGCTGTTAATAGGCAAGTAACAGAAACAAGTTAGTGCATAAAAAAAACATTACTCTGAACATTTTGTCTGCCTTCCTGCCTGAAAAAAGCCCTCGAATTTCACCTGCTGATTCTCTTTCAGCCTCATAATCTGTGTTACAATTAACACACACAGTTCAGGGGCCCAGGAATGAAAAATGGAAGACAAAGATTATGCATTAAGGGGTCTCCAAAACTTTTGTGGTACAAAGTAATGCATATGTAACTTTGGCATGCAAAAATGTTCAGCATTATATCTTCCATTTCACACAGCCACCACAAAGATGGTGGAACGTCATTTCAAATGTAATCTGGCCAAAGACTTTAGCTGTGAAATTTGCATGAGAGATCTCAGTACCATATGCAGATACAGTTTAATGCACAACTTCTCAAAATTAAAATGTTTAGTTTCATTTCATACAGGACCCGCTTGGTGGATGAGGGAAAGGCTGTGGATGTTGTCTACCTAGATTCTAGGAAAAGGAAAGTCTTTGACAGTTTCCCACAGCATTCTCTTGGAGAAACTCACTGCTCATGGCTTGGACAAGTGCATTCTGCGCTGGGTGAAAAACAGGCTGGGTGGCCAGGCTCAAAGAGTTGGGGTGAATGGAGTTAAATCCAGTTGGCAGCCAACCTCAAGTGGCTCAGTACTGGGGCCAGTTCTGTTTCATTTCTTTATCAATGATCTGGACAAGGGGATCGAGTGCACCCTTAGTAGTTTGCAGATGATGCCAAGTCGGGCAGGAGTGTTGATCTGCTTGAGGGTAGGAAGGCACTAGAGGGATCCGGACAGGCTGGATAGATGGGCTGAGGCCACCTGTATGAGGTTCAACATGGCCAAGTGCCGGGTCCTGCACTTGGGTCACAACAACCCCACACAGCACTACGGGCCTGGGGAAGAGTGGCTGGAAAGCTACCCGGCAGAAAGGGACCTGGGAGTGTTGGTCAGCAGCTGGCTGAATATATGCCCAGATGGCCAAGATGGCCAATAGCACCCTGGCTTGTATCAGAAATAGTGTGGCCAGCAGGACTAGGGAAGCGATTGTCCCCCTGTACACAGAACTGGTGAGGCCCCATCTCAAATACTGTGTTCAGTTTCGGGCCTCTCACTACAAGAAAGGCATTGAAGTGCTGGAGTGTGTCCAGAGCAGACCAATGAAGCTGGTGAAGGGTCTCAAGCACAAGTCTTGTGAGAAATGGCTGAGGAAACTGGGATTGTTTAGCCTGGAGAAGAGGAGGCTGAGGGGAGACCTCACTCTCTACAACTACTTGAAGGGAGGTTGTAGTGACATAGGAGTCGGCCTCTTCTCCCAAGTGACAAGAGATAGGACAAGAGGAAACAGCCTCAAGTTGCACCAGGGGAGGTTTAGATCACATATCAGGAAAGATTTCTTCACCAAAAGGGTTGTCAAGCATTGGAAGAGGCTGCCCAGGGAAGTGGCTGAGTCACCATCCCTGGAGGGATCTAAAAGACATGTAGAGGTGGTGCTTAGGGACACGGTTTAGTGGTGGAGTTGGCAGTGTTAGGTTAACGGTTGGACTTGATTTTCTTAGGAGGTCTTTTTGAACTTAAAGAATTATATGATTCTATTTTTCCCAAAAAGCTAGATCTAAAATTTCAACAAGAAATGTAACTTTCCCTCCTGCAAAACTCTGAGGACAATGTTCTTTTAAAAAAATGTTTTTAAACA
>NW_009648250.1:5034705-5036999 GCF_000708025.1 Charadrius vociferus | reverse complement strand
AGGAATGCCTTGTAATACTTATAGGTCTTCTTTTGCACTGCATTACAATCAAAAAAATGTCAATGAAGACAACACCTGGAGACAGTCTTAACTGTCAGACAAAAATCTATGACATTCATAAAAGCTTTGGATTTTGTGAAAGAAACTCAGCTTGTAGAAACCAAACATTATTTAAATGGGCAAACTCTTAACTTGTTTCTGCACTATAGGCTTGAAATTGTATGACAGACTTTTAACATCTTGAGCAGATTTGGACATAGAACCTTAGAAGCTTTTTGCTTCACACATTAAAATGAATTCAGGTTGCAATTAATCAGTCAAAGTGGAGAAAAAGAAACAAACTTTTCTCACCCAGGCTATGCTCCTCTTTTTGTCTCTTCTCCCATTTTGAGCTGTCCACGTAGGCCAGAGAAAGAAGAGATCTTCTACCTAATGAAGAAAAAAAATACTAGGTAAGCCAGGTTGTTTAGACATCTCTAAACAAACTAACACTGTAGTAATTATCACCTTTGTCTGTCACGTTTACTGAGTTGGGATACCTTAAACTGTTTTTATGACATAGCTGTCAGCAGCAGCTACCATAATGGTTCTGATTTCTTGTATGTGGATGAGCCATTACCTTGTCATTTTTAAAACAGAAACGCTTTCCCCTACAAGTTTTTTTTTCAGCATGAAACAATTCTTCCCAAACTTGAACTCTTTATTTAAGAAAATTATGAATTTGTAAAGGTAGAAAAAAAGCCCAAAACAACAATAAAGAACAGCTTCTTTGTGCACACAGACCTTTTTCATCAAACGCTAACAATTAGCTAAATGGAGGCATAAAAGCTTAAGCAAAAAAGATGAATACACACAAAAAGGCTTTTCTGTTGTTGTATAGTTATTTTTTCTACCTGTAAAGATTTGTCTCACTGGAAATGAAAGGTAGATGACCATCTGGAAGTACTCCATTTTTCATCACCTCCTTTTTTGCATCTCCTGTGGACTGCAGAGTCCACTCAAACATTTTTTGAGTTTTTTCCAAATACTCTTTGTACCACCTTTGAAATCTGCTGAAGACATTGTCCTAGCTTTTGAAACAAAATGGAAAATGCTTCAGTTGGAAGAACAAACCATGTTTGTGCATCACTCACAGATGATGAGGCCTTGATGATGCATGCTAAAGATCTGGATAAAATTTGAAGGAAGATATAGAAATACACGCAGAAGGTTGCAGAAATTAATGTTAAGAAATGTGAAATATTTTAAAAATAGACATTACTATGCTATATAGAATTCTCAGCAACAGCCTTAAAGCCTTTAACTGAAAATCTATCTGCAACCACTAGAAGTTTGTTACTCTTGTGTGTGAAACAATTTTTCTCTTTATCATCCTTCTGACATGCAATTATACACACATGTCCAGCTCTGAACATATTTGAAAATTTTTGTCAAAAAGGTTTTGTACATGGAATTCCACAGTCAGAATGTGAGAATACATACAATGCTTTACCAAACTGGTAGAAAATAAGAAAAAGAGGTGGTTTTGTTTGGTTGGTGGGGTTTCTTTTAAAGCTATTTCTCATTATGTTGATAAAAGAGCCTCACAAAAAAACTTGGGTTTGGGGTTTTTTTTTAGGATAAACTTCTGTATGCCCACTTTCAACTAAGGATACCACTAGCAAGCATGAGGGTTAAAAAACTATTTTCTACGGCACAAACAACTGTCAGTGTAACAGTGCTTTGCTCAGGTAAGCTGGCGGTCAGGGTTGAGCTCTCAATGCCAATTCACTGCTGAGCGGCTCCAGTGCCAGAGGAAAGGGCGGTGTTTTTGAGATACAGGCATGCAGCTACCAGGAAGCAAATCTCTGCTCGGGGAAGCTGAAAAGGCGCAATTAAGTTACCCATCATCACCACTCTTTAAATAAACATTACAGGGTTCAGGTCAGGATTTTTGAAAAGGTGGCTTTCCAAAAACATCGGTCTTGGTTGTGCTCCTGTCACCTGAGCAATTAATTAGGTTTTGCTGAACACTCACTGCCACGGATTTGGCGGCCTCCATCCAACTCCGTGTGCCTTCCTGTGACCCAAAATGGCAGCTCCTAAGATACCAAGCTATGAAATTGGCAAGGTGGAGTATTTATAAAAAGCAAATTAAGAATGCTCTCCCGCACCCCCATACTAGCTATACACCGTTCTCAGAGCTGTCTCCAATTCACACACACATATATATATGTATGAAGGCGAAGGGGGAGTTCCCACGAAGCACTCTGTCCCTGTTCACGCTCCCCACGGCGGCGGCCACCGCAGCCAGC
>NW_009648250.1:4959746-5033930 GCF_000708025.1 Charadrius vociferus | reverse complement strand
TTTTATTTCGTATTCCTTATACTTATTCGTGTTTTTTTCATCGAAAATAATTTGCATAATCAATGAGTTTTCGGAACACAACCCACCCCTAATTACATAATCAATGCGTTCTTGCAATGCAACCCACCCTGAAACATGCCCCCTCCTTTCTAGTGGCGCAGGCGATATGCTTCCTCAGGGGTATTAAGGCTCAAAGTCTTTGTCACCATGTCCTTCTTGTGGCCTCTTTATTCTTTACTCTTCTGTGGTTATCTTAGCTAACTACACCACCTTTTGGTTTGCAATGGTTCAGTACTTCCAACTGTTGCTTTCGTCTGATATCCTATCTAACACTATCCCTTTTCCAAATGCATCGCAAGCACGCACCTATCTTAGCTGAAGCCATAGAAAGCACACGTCCATTTTAGCTGAAGCAAAATTCTTTGCTAAATTGCTCATTACACCGTGCTTGCCGCTGGGTGGATACGAGCCATTGGGAAAAAAAACCACAAAACCAAAAAACAAAAAAAAACACACAAAAAAAACCCCAAAAACATGCCGCTTCATAAATGTGTATTTATTCTGGGAGGACTGCAAGTTATCTAGAGCCTGGGCTGCACATGCTGGTTGTTACCACCACCACCACCACCACTGCACCCAGGCTTCAGAGGCCTTTCGAAGGTGCTTCCTCGCCCAGAGAACAAAATGGGGGCCCATGGAAAGGAGGTGTATGGCAGAGGGCTCCCTGACATAGGCCCTGTCGGGGCTCCTGGCCTGCTGCGCCAGTGTCAGCAGAGGTTTTGCTCAGTTTGCGTCTCTTGTTAGACCCCTTCAGAGACATGAAGATCCCCCCTGCATGGTGGTTTGCCCACTGCTCTTCACTGAGTTTGCTTTTAGAGGCTTGGGGCACGTCTGAGGTAAAGCAGGTTGGTTGGTTAAGTTCTCCGGCATGGCCTGCACCCCCTGCGCCCACCAGACATCATATCAATCTCCCTCCTTTTTCTTCAGAGGGCCTTTTATTTGCTTTTGCACTGCTTTTTTTCTGTGACGCTGTAAGGTCTGAATTTAAGGAAGCAGTAAAATCCGAGCGAATTGAATTCGAGAAGGGCAAAATTCCGTTGCCCCAAGCTCTCTGCTGACACCGCCTGTGACCGCTGAGTGACCGTGTGGTGTGGTGCGCCTGTTCCCCCGCTCCAGGCGCCGGCATGATTCCCGCATCAGCTCTGGACAGGCCCAGGACAGGGATGGTCATTCGGTGTTAGACTAGCTGAGAAGGTCTGTTGGAAGTAAATAGCAGGGCAATCCAGGCCAATTTCATGCTGGATAAAGTATTTGTTTTACTCGTTGGAACTGTTTCCATTAAGTTTAATGGCTAAAGGTGCCATTTAATGCGTTTTTTTCTTCAGATTTTCTGAAGTGTGTCACTAGTATACTTTGCTTGCATAGAAAACAAGTGTTTTTATTTGCATGGCCTGTTAAATTTTGCTAGGGAAATGCAGAAGGAGGATAAATAACTTAACTCAGGTCAGTACTTGCTCTTGTCCCTTCATGATTAGAATCATTCTTCAAGAAACGAAAAACTTAAAAGATTCGATTGTGACAACGTAAACTATTACAGTGACTGTCTGTTACAAAATCATTGGTTGCAAATAAAAATCTACTGGAGAGCTGGTTTTGTGACAGCAAGAACTTCACAAATAGCATTTGCCTGATGTAAAGGAGCTTACAACACAGTACAGTTGAGGTTGGCACCCAAAGTTTATTTTGAGATTCTAGACCCAATGACTGCCTTATCTCTGATGTCTGTACTGCACCAGAACTTCACTAGTTCTCCTGGGTGTTACTACAATCCAAATAATAAGCACTGTGTGTTTTCCTTTTGTCTTCCTACTGCGTTTGGAGCTTCCAGAACAATGCATTCTACAATAGCAGGGTCAGCACATGTGAGGAAAGGAAGCTGTGCCACTAGTGAATTACGGTGAACGAAGAGATGACAAGACAAATCATTATAAAAGCATGAAAGGGGAGAAAGATGCTTATTTTTGTGCAGAATCCTCTTGTACCATGGCTAGGTGGAGAGGAATGGTGTCTCTAGTTTTTCTTTTGCACATCCAGTAAATCTATACATCTCCATTGTTGTACATCCTTGTAACTCTGGAAAGCTGTGACATAGCGCTTGGGTTCTTTTGCCAGTGACATGAGCAACTGTATTTTTTGCAGTCTTTTTTTAGTGTCATGCTGCCAGTGGTCTGGCGTCACACAATAATTAACAGCAGTAATTCATAAAAGCAAAATTCAGTAGTATTAAAACAGACAGTGTGACGTATAACTCAACATTCCTCTTTTTTTCTTGTGTTAGGGAAGCGGTATCTGCTAACAGAAGATGATATAAAGTTACAAGAATTTCAGCAGATGAAAGTGGCAATTAGAAATGAAGTTCATGGCAATAAAGGTATTAATATTTATTTCACAATCATCATTCTCAATTTGAGCGTGAGTCCTAGGAAACAAGACAGTCAAAGTCAATATGACAGCAATTGACCCCATTTAAAGCAACAACTTCTGTCTTTCTCTTGCAATTTTTTTGTAGCTAAAATTATTGGGAGGCTTTGTAGAAAGAAACAATATTAGTTATGCTGTTGGAAAATGTGGAGAAGCTTTCAAGTATTCAAGGTGTTTACGTAAGACCTGAAATGTTTATGTTCTTGCTTTGCGAACTTCGTCAGATAGTCTAATGGAAAATTCTGTTTCACTCTACAAATCTTGATTCAAATATATAATTAGCAGAGAAAGATAATACAAAACCTAATAGCTACTTAACTATCCAGAGGCCTATGCCAGTAATTCTCTTTTAATCCACTCTGTAAATTTAGTTAGCCTATCCTTTTACCTAATGTAAATTCGCAATTCCAGATTATGCATATTAATAATATGAAAAACAAAGTCAGGTTTTCCCTACTACAGAAGGAGCAAGATCAGTGGATTTTTTTCTGATGGAGATTTTGTCATGCTGTTTAAAGTGTATACAAATTCCTATCTTTAAGGAACATAAATATAAACATAAATCTGCCTTTAAAATTTGAGAAAGGTTAGGTAAAACTCCATTTGCTGCACCTGTTTAATCAGGTACAGGTGTTCTAGTGATACAAATTGACAATTGTTCCAAAGGATGTAGCTAATTTTATTTTTTTTTTTGGTGTGGCAAGGAAGAGGCAAATAATCAAATTTATATAAACCAATCTTCTGGGACAGAGAGGGAGTTGAAGTCAATGTGATAGTTTTTCTATATTAAGTAAAAGTAGAATTGAAATTGGGCAGTGGTAAGTCATAATGTTATTACATTTTGCTGTGATAAGGACACACTCATATTGGGGATTATTCATCCTGTACTTGATATGTTTACCAATGTATTGGTATGGGTCAATCACTCTTGCTAAAACAGGTTTGTAGAAGCCAAGTATTTGGCTTTACAGGTTACAGTTGATCTGGGTTTTTGTACAAATCCTAGACTCTGAGAACTGATGAAAACAATGTGCTAAGCACCTATTTGTGTGTATGTGTGCATGGTTTCTGTACTCCATGTTTAGTCCTGTACTTGAAAGATGAAAAGAAGTAATTAGGGCTAGTAATAAACTTGGTTTAGAAATGCAAAAAGCAGTAATAACTATTCTGTTACACAGAATAGATAATAGCTATTATTTATTATAGTTATAATGTAACTATTAAATGTAATAGTTATATTATTAACTACAGCAGTTGAAAAATTACCTACAGTAGTTGTAATAATTATTACGTGTTCTTTACAAATGCAGTTCAGATCCTAGGTGTTTTTTAAATTTCTGCACACCTTTGAACACATCACAACCATTATGTATGTGTACTTACATATATACATTCTTCTGATTTCACAGGATTCAGCTCTGCATCTCAGTCTTAAGGAAGGACTTGTGTTTGCATGTAGCAACAGATAAGCATACAGTAGCTGAATACATTGTTCTCTGGGGTGATGACTTGTGTAGGTTACTAGCGTGGAAACAGCAGTGACCCAGCAACTGCTACAAAAAAGTTCACTTCCCTGCCCAAGACGGGGCAGCACCATTAGAGGAACGGGTCTCCCAAGTGGTGCATGTGATTTTAGTCTTGTGTATTCCTGAATCAGAGCCTTTAGATTACCGACTGAAGGATTTGTCTTTGTGCTTGCTTTGTTAAAGGAAAATGTGCTGAAAAGAGAAACCTCTTTTTTGGGGGGAGAAGGGAAGCAACTCTTAAGTTTATGGCTATGTATAGAAACACATAAATTATGTATGAGACTCTTTGTGTTTGCATCAGTTCTGAAGGAATTTAAATCATCTGTATGAACAGATGATTAAGTAGAGGTTCTTACGCTTGTTTGAATGCTGAGTGGGATTGTTTTTGTTGTTTGCTTGCTTTTTAAAAAAGAACATAAGGCAGAAAATGTCACTTAGAAAACTTCCTTCCTCTTCAACATTTTTGTATTACCTGAGATATTCTGTAACATACACAATGAAATTAAGTTCACAATAAGCATCTTCTTGGTTTTCCAAGTCTGACATGACTTCCTGGGAACACCTGCTTGTCTGTGAGAAGCTTTATGCATTTTTCTTGGTGAAAAAAACAAGCTTTCTGAATTTCCATGTTTCAGGTACCAAGTATGCAACACAGGTAATGAAATTGTCTATAGAATGCTGCTATACTGTGTTTTATTTTCAGATCCATATTTTAAAAATATTAAAGAAAAATTACAGAAAAATGGAATGATTTTCAAAAATGAATTAAAAAATTTACTGCATTTATGTCAGACTTCATCGGATGTGGAACTAGCCAGAAAAGTTATTTACAGGTATTTTTAACAATCCAGGTAACACTCTTTTCTGTCTTTATTTTTTTGCTTTTATTAGATGAGGTTATATCTGCACTTGAGGACTTGCCCTAATTCAGTGGCTATATGCATACTTAATCCCTTAAGCTAAGGCTGTATTTTCATTTACTTTGGATCTTGCAACCCTTCAGAGACTCTTAGATCAAAGGAGAGTCAAGCTATGGGAGCAAAGTGGTTTCTGCCGGTATGCAGAATGAGTGGCGAGCCACACAGAAACGTCATCTCTCAGCTAAGAGGTAGTGATGTGTTCAGTGGCATTTTCCAGCCAAGACACACCTGGTTATAAACTGGTCTGGACCCAGCAGTGGCAGGTCAGGAGGTTTTGTGAATGAAAGCCTTCACAGCAATTACAGTGTAAGAGCTATAAACAAAAAAGTGAAACGCTTTATTTTTGTATTTTTATTTATTTTTTAGTGTCGGAGAGAAAAAGTTGAGGTATTTAGCAGGTACTGCTGCTAAAATAAACTGCTTTTCCTGTGCTATTGCTCTATGCATAGAAGGTAAAGTAGCTGGGAATTTTCGTGGCTGACACCCATTCTACTACTAATCTAATGCAGGTTACTTTACTGGGAATAGAAGAGATTACATACTGCTATTTAATATATTAGTTTGATCAAAACAGTATTTTTTCCATAAAATTAATCTCCTGTTATCTAATTGTCATTGGCTGGTGCAGATAGAGAAGTGTGCTTCTGTCATTGCACCTACAGATCTTGCTGTCTGTTCAAAGCTGTTTTCCCTTGACAAATTCCATGCCCTGTGTGATTAACTTTTTTTAATCTTTTCAATAGGTACCATGAACAGAATGGTATCACAGCCTTACATAATTTTAAATTTGGGCCCCTCTTTATGAGGCTATGTTATGAGCTGAACCTTGAAAGACCTGCAGTAGAACTTATCAAAGATCAGGTAATTCCCCTCTGTATTTTGAAAATATTATTATTATTATTAGTCAAATATAAGTAATTGATATGCTACATATGAGCCTTGCATGGGCTTGAAGTCTATGTGCTGCAGTAGCAAGGATGTCTGTGACATTAATGTAAGAATGCAGATTATATGGGTTTTATTTTTAAAATAGCAAAACAATAACTAAAAGAAAATGAAATGCCAGTTTGACTGATAACTTTATTATTGTAGTTCTGTATAATTGCATCATTTGAATAAAAAGTATTGATTAAAAAATAATTCCTCAAATAAACATAGTTGATGCATGTTTTTCTGCATCCTGTGTTGCATTAGATCATTTTTGGAAATGAACACTTCTGAGTTTTTATGTAGTAGTCGTCTGAAATCCCTTGGTTTATTTACACCAACAGATTTGTCATGTTAATCTGTGCTTCAGACTTCCTCTTGAACCATATAGAGGTGGTATGATATTCATCAGCTCAGGAACTTGGCCATTTTAGTGCTGAAGAAACTTAAGGACTTGTTTTTGAACATCTGTAAAATGCTGTGACAAGATATTAATCATGCCCAGTGTAAAATAAATTTAAAAGATTCTGTGCAATAATGTTGTGCCTTCAAAAATCTCTGTTGGCCTGTAGAAAGTCATTTCTATGACGTTAATTCATTAAGGTGTAAGATATGCCTAGCCAGAAATGGGAGAAGTCTGGGTTGGTCTACTACACTTAAATTGGGTGTGTGTAAGAGTATGTGTGTGTTTTGTTTTGTTTTGATTGAGATTTATGTCATTAAGACAGGTCCTGCAGTACTTGCAGGACTTAGTAACAGATGGATGATAAGGTATAGTACTTCTTCTTTGGACTCTGCTGCAGAAATGTAGACTTAATACCTTTGGCATTTTATTTGGCTATTACCAACACAGAGTGTGATTGAAGTGGAATGTAAAATATACTTGCTCTTTCTTCTGCTACTCTGCTTGTCATCACTCAAGCCCTTGTGCTGATCTGTTCATCATTTGATATTCTGATTAGCAAAAAAGTCTTTCGGTTTCATGGTGGTGGTACTTTAGCCCAAAGATATTGTAAATCAGCTGTAAGCTGTATTTCTGCTGAGATTTTGGAGTTGCCATTAGTCAGTCACTTCTGCTTGCATTAACTTAGAGGTCACAATCTTTCATTTTAAAAAAAAAAAAAAAAAACAAAAAACAAAAAAATGATAGTGGGAGTCTCTAGGAAACTTCTGTTTAATTTTAGTGAGCTTTTGACCATACTGAGTCACCGGTATTTTAGAGATTACTTGGCAGAGGGACAGTCAAGTGCTATGTGCTATGCACAGTAAGAATGCTCACTGTCCTAACTTTCTTTACACTTGCTCTGTTTGTCTGTTTGTTCTCCAGAACTTGCGTGGTTTTTTCTCAGAGAGTACATCATTCCATATTTTGATGACTATGTTGTTTAAAAAGGGCCATTTTGAAAGTAAGTACTGTGTTTGCTAAGGCAAATGCATTTTCAGGAGAATGCTTCTCACTGTGTGTGTGTTTATATAAATATATATATTTGTAATGAATATTGCTGATTGGTTTATGGTTTTAGAAGGCCAAACTTCATGTAAATCAGTGTAGATGTGAATGAGCATCACTGTAGCATGCAATAAAAATGGAAGGCTGTATCTTTTTCATACTTGCAATGGTATTCTTACCTTTCCTAGTTACACAGAATTGTGATTATCCAGGGGGGCTGGTTTCCTGAACTCTCTTCTCTGAAGGCTTAACTTCTCTTTGGTTTGTAATTTCCGATAGCTTTTTATTTTCTCTGTTCAAAGTTTGGTTTACGTGGTTTTTGGAACAGTAAGTTCTTCAATAACTTTTTGGCAGTTCTGCATTTGTGTCAGAGCAGGGAAGGGTACCCTTTTTCCTTTGATAAGAAAACCAGACCGTAGTCTTCTCTTGGTTTGTCTTACTAGTGTGCCCACAAAGAGTGGCTACTACAGTATTTAAGTCAAATGCTTCAAATCGGTTTGGCCCTCTGTGAGGATAAGGGGGAATCATCTGACCTGGCTGAAGAAAATCTTAAATTGAGTATGGGGTAAGCTTTTCAAGCAAATCCCTTGATTTGAATTTGTTGAATATGCAGTGCTTGGTCTCTTGATGTTTGGCAAATCTAAGTCCAGCCACTGTAAAAATAACTAGATCAGAGCCTGAATGTAATTTTGTGGTGTAGTGAAGTATGTGCGTTATTGAGGTGCTGTTAGTTAGTTTGCCTAAAATGGCGGATTGTGTGTTTAAAAGGCTGGCTTTCTGGGCAGTTAGGAAGAATGCGAGTGGCTTTGTCAAGTATCTAGAATTTAGGTTTAGATTTGTATGAAAATAATAGAACAGTAAGGCCAGATGCCAATGTAGATTGAAAAACTCCTCCCTGGGAAGAAATATTTACATCCAACTGACCCTAAATTAAATTTCTTGAAATGTATTAATTAAAAAAAAATAGATTTCTGTTTACATTCTTATTTTGAAATAGACCTACTAAGCTCATACCATGTTGATTATTTTTTTTTCCCAGTTACTAAAAGTACAGCCTTAAATTTGTGAAGTGAGTAATACTAATGTGTTTTTGATAGGCGCTTTGGAAGTTCTGGCAGAAATGAAAAAACAAGGTATACCTTTCAACAAAGAAACCTATCTACTTGCATTTGCAATATGCTACAAACTGGTAAGTATTGCATGGTGAAAAAGTATTTGAAGTGCCTTGACTGTATCTTCCTTTTTTTTTTTTATTTTAAAATTTACCTATGTTCCCAGGCATGATTTCTTATCTGGTGCAAGTATTTTATACATGTTTGAGTCCTAAATTGCTTCATGGTGCGTGATATGGTGCACATATATAACTTCTCATACAAACTAATGTCACAAAGCAAATCTCTAAAAAATTACATTGACCTAAGCACTAAGGAACAAATTTGATATAGCATTTGATTAGCTGATAGTATTCTTTCTCTGGGATCTGTGCATCTCTGCGCTTGAGCCTCAATATTGTTTTTATAGTCTGGCTTTCTTAAGAGACAAGGCATATGTATGATAGGTTCTGTTTATCAGACATCTCACATCCATTTTTCCCCTCCCCCTCCAAGTAACCTTGAACCATTTCTGTAATTGCACTCAAATTTGACAAGGATTAGAGTTCTCAAAGGTAATCTGCTCCTACATGCCTGATGAAAATGGGCAGCTGAGTGGAGAAAAGAAACCTAAATGAATGCCTTCAGCGAGAGACAGGCTGCCCCTTGAGCTTAACTGTATTTTTAGCTCAGAGAAAAAGAGCATGAACACAGTAAGAAACTAGGCTACATAGGTTCTGCAAGTGTTTCCTTAGAACTGTTTCCCTTTTGTAGCAAAGTGAGATCCCCAAACTTTTTTGTTTTAATCTTCCTTTCCAGATTTGAATCAGTTCTGCAATTTGAAATATTAACATAGTCCCTTCCCAAACTCTTCTTCAATTTCCCCATGTTTCTGGGAAGAAAGACACTAGCTGAGGAAAAGATGTACCACTAGATTAAACTTCCTCAAGTCTCTCAGTTAACCATGCAATGAAACTGAGTGGATATGTGATAAAAAGGAGTTGGCCTAAAATGATAGCTCAGCAGTAATTGATGTGGTGCTTCTGAAATTCTCAATTCTAATGAATCAGGGCTGCCTTTAGATCAGGGGAAGCAACAACAGCTGTGTGGCTTTGGTGTTTGGAGAATGGAGGACAGTGGACAGAGCTGAAAAAGAGCTATGGAAGTTGTCTGCTGTTGAAATCAGCTAGAGATTGATGGTTACAGTCAGTTCAGGGGTGTTACCAGTTCTACGTAGAAGGCACCATTTTTATGAAGTTACGAATGTACGTAGACTCTGACATTATGCTACAACCCAGGTTTATAAGCTGGTGTTTGCTACTAGCATCCACTGAGCCAATAATTACCACTTCATGGTTGCTCCTTGGTCTATACTGTGCCCATTTAAGTGAAGGCATTCACAGAAAGTCCTGTTGTTTCTCTGAGGTATCCTTTAATCTGTCTGCTGTAGCTTCTTCGTAAAATTTTTACATGGTTCTTTCCATGGCCTTCTGTCAGAGGGCTGGGATCCATGGCATGTGCAACAGGGAGAGGTTCCAGAGACTTCTGTTTTCTACTACTTCTGGCCTTACTTGTGTTTTCAGTAGGGAATCTGGCCCATCATTGCTTGTTTAGCGAATTGATAAAAATAGAGGGGAAATGATTCTAAACTGTCACCCGGTTGCTTTAACAGCCACAATAAATTTGTGGCTTTTTTTTTTTCATTAAGATAAAATACTATCAATAAGGGAATAAGCTGTAGTAACCCTTTATGCACTAAAGAGGATTAGGTGGAGCTCTTTCAAAAGCTTAATCTGTTGATTCAGCTGTTAGTGGTAGGAGAAACCATGAAGCTCAGAAGTGGTTTTGCTTAGGATGCAACATTAGAAACTTCAGAAAAAATCTTGAAGGGAAATATCTTCAAGATGCACTACTTGAATATGGGAAATAATGGTGCTGGTATCATTACGAACAGTGCTGGATTTTTACCAGGAACCAGGTTAATTCTTGGTTTCTTTTGAATAGTCATGCCAGAGATCCGTACAGAAAAATGTACAAGGCTTAAAGCTCAGATTATTGCAAAGGAATTGATGTTTAATCTTTGTACAGAAGTGTTTTAGAGGTCAACTCTAAACACCTCTGGAATGTTTTAAATCATTGTAAGGCACTGCTATCCTCTAAGGTAGCAGATGGTCCTTCTTTTAGTGCAGGAAAGGCATATAGGCCTTTTGATGACAAAAAAAAATATTTATGTAATAATAATCAATCTTCTGGTGGTCAGAACGTTTCTAAATTTTCAAAGAACATTGTTTAAACCATGTTTTTTTCATGTGGTTGGAAAGGTATTTTCACAAGCTGTGCAAACCATTCAGCAGTGGCACAGAAGAGTATCCATTAAGCAACCAAAGGATGACACTGTCCCTTAAATCATGGCTATTACTTAAGTTTAGTAGGGGCAATCCCAAGCACAAATACAGGCTCATTGGGGAATGGATGGAGAGCAGCCCTGAGGAGAAGGAGGTGTTGATTGATGAGAAGCTCAACATGAGCTGGCAATGTGTGATTGCAGCCTAGAAAGCCAACTGTGTCCTGGGCTGCATCAGAAGTGTGGCCAGCAGGTCACGGGAGGTGATTTTGCCCCTCTGCTCTGCTCTGGTGAGACCCCACCTGGAGTAATGCATCCAGTTCTGGAGCCCACAACATAAGAAGGACATGGACCTGTTGGAGTGGGTCCAGAGGAGAGCTGTGAAGATGATCCGAGGGCTGGAGCACCTCTCCAATGAAGACAGGCTGAGAGAGTGGGGTTGTTCAGCCTGGAGAAGAGAAGGCTCTGGGGAGACCTTCTAGCATCTTTCCAGTATCTGAAAGGGGCTTACAAGAAGGCTGGGGAGGGACTTTTTACAAGGGCATGCAGTGATAGAATGAGAGGGAATGGCTTCAAACTGGAAGAGGGTAGATTTAGATCAGATATTAGGAAGAAATTTTTCACTGTGAGGGTGGTGAGGCACTGGAACATGTTGCCCAGAGAAGTTGTGGAAGCTCCATCCGTGGAGGTGTTTAGGGCCAGGCTGAATAGGGCTTTGAGCAACCTGGTCTAGTGGGAGGTGTCCCTGCCCACGGCAGGGGGGTCAGAACTCGATGATCTTTAAGGTCCCTTCCAACCTAAACCATTCTATGATTCTTTATTATTTTGTATGGGGTCCAGTCAGCTCTACTCGTAATTTCTAGTGTGAAGAGCATTGTTTTTGAGAGTTGGTGGGTTGTGAGATCATACACAGGTAAACTCATTGTCTTTTACTCTAGACTCCTATTGAAAATAGTCCCAGCAATAATGGAAGCTTTCTGTGTTGGAAAACAGGCAAATGTCTAAGTTACCATATTAGAATATGTCCGTTGGAAACATCTTGCAAGATTTAATCCATATGAGAGGCTAAAAATTGCTGAATGTTCAAGTTTGCACATACACAGATTTCTTTAGTATAATGGTGCTGAGTAGTTCAATGGTTAGAAAATATTGATTTTCATTAACTATCTAATGTAGCTTTTAGAATAAAGTAAGGACAAAAAGTCAACTTTCTTCCTGGTTTGGGAATGATTGGAGAGTGGAAAGGAAAGTGTGTGTCAGTTTTAGCGTACTGCCAGGGTGGTTTTATCTCTTGTAGAAGCCAAAACAGTTAGGGCAAGGTGTAGTTGTTAAAATAATGGAAATTATTTTTACTCTTTTCTGAACTCTGTAGTTTTGAATATCCTATTTTGATGTTAAGTTTCTCAAGAAGTGCTGCACAGAATGTGCTTGATTGGGTTAAGATATGGGTTGCTTTGGTGATGTTACAGTATGTTGACTTCTGAATGCCTTCTGAATGTGATTGCAATTGCCTGCAGTCCTTTCAGATCACAAGAATAAGAAGTGCAACTTAGGTTTGAAATTTCTATGCAGGACAACCTGGAGTCTTGCAAAATCTCTGCAAAACTGCTTGAAGAAGCACAGCTAAAAGGGGACACATTACCACTGCGAGCGCTCTGCTTTGCTGTGGCAACTGCTCTGAAGCAGGTACAGTACCTTTTTTTCTGATTTGTGCCTTAATCCCTATAGTTTTATTGTAGTAAAGTAGTCAGTGAAAGGAAGCTAACATAGAGGAAGCATAACTGGCCTATGTAATAACTTCAAGTAGTAGAACTTTTAGGCTCTCGAAAGAGTAGGGTTATAGACAATTCCCACACAAAGTGAATGTGAAAATTCTGAAATCCAAACATATGTCTTGAGTCTAATGCACAGGCGTTTTGTGCTAGTGACAATGCCATATGGAGTATTTTTAGAAAATGAAAGAGGGTTGGGCCGGCAGGTTAGATGTAACCATTGACCCAGTCCTGCAGATACTGCTATTTAGTGATAGTTTCCTTTAAACAGAATTAAAATGATAATTAAAAATATTTACACAATCATCTCTTGAAAGTGTTTATCTTGGGAGGCAAATTCAAAGGCTATGATGTGTATTGCCCTTCTGCCTGGGAGATGGCCTGTCTTTCTCCACAGCATGTTTGTTCAGGGGGAGGTTTTCACTGACACGAAGAGGCTCTGAGGCAGTATGAGGTGGAAGATTGAGCAGGAGCATAACAACTAGGAAATTCTAAAGTCTAGTATGTCCTCTGCCATTAATTGGTGTATGCAGCTTGAGGAAATTCTGAACCTTCTCTGCTTCATGTCTAAACTGAAGTCAGAGGCGCTGTAAGAGCTAGCAATTTGCTGTTCATGGATTTGAATGAATGAAGTAGAATTGTTAAAATTTTGTTACGCACTTTCATCTTTTTTGGACTGTCTCTGTAAACAGAGACACTGAAGAATAACGTCATTGAAATTAATTTATTCATGTGCATGATGGCATGACAGGGCTTCTCATTGGCACTGAGGTTGAAAAACAAAAGCTCTGTCTCTGAAACAACATGAAATATCCTTGATGCTGTTGCTGTATGTAAAAATCAGTTAAAATTCATGTTTTGCAAACAGAGTAATGCTCCACATTATGCTTAACTATTCCTTAATCTGCATGATCTTTGACAGTACATCTTGCTGTGAGTAAGATGTTTCTTGATCCCAAGTAACAGTGGTTGGTCTAGTAAATGTCAGTGTAACATTTACTGTCTATACAGATCAGTTGATGGCATAGATACAGTACTGCAAATGTGTACGTCCAAAAGGTTAAAAGTGCTGGGCATGATTAATACCCACATTAACATATGCTGCACTTGATTTAAGTTCTCTGATGTGTGCCAAACTGAGCATGTGTTTCATAAAATCTTTTGTCTTTTAGATGCTCTCATGCTCAGTGTTGGTTACGTGCTTCCTTTTCTTGCTGATCTGGGGCAGGGAGTACTGTCTGATGTGCTAAAGAGCCAGATGACATGGGGACTTCAGCATGGGGTGTTCCTTTCACAGGCTGTTTGGAGTCTATGGGTCTTGGTGAGAGGGGTTCTATGCTAATGCTGGTTTGTGATTTGTTGAAAAGTTGTGAAAGACTGTTATTGTTCGTGCGTGTCACACTTTTAACCGTATTTTTTTATTATTTATAATTCCTTCCTAGAATGATGTAGTGCAAGCCAAATTTTATTGTTCCCAGATAATGAAAACAGAGAACAAACTATACAGTAATCTTAAAGTAAGTATGCTTGCTTTGTATTAGAATCTTGCAGAGAAGTATGCTATACTGGACAAAAAAAACTCCCATGTGCAAAGTAACTGAAGGCCAGCTTCTTAGTTGCACAGACTGAGCTTGTTTTTGAGCCAAAAGACTATTTCTGTCAGTTGTATGAGTTACATCCTGAATTGTTAACATGCTCCCCCCATTTTTTAAAATTGCTTCCTAGCATAGGTGGGAATGGAAAGCAGACAAGTCCTGTATCTCTGAGTATAGACCCGTGAATAATTTCTACTTACAACATTGTGACTTTTTGCTTTCTTGCTACAAGAGATTTTAAAAACCACAGCTCCAAGTGAATGCTTTCCTTAGCTGTGCTCTGCCCACTTCAGGCCTCTTTCAGCCCTATGGACCTTAACCGCATATGTACATACAACAATTTTTTTTTTTTTCAATTACCTGAGAGAAAGTCTACTGCATATGTCCTGTAAGTGACCTCTCCAAGATACAGAAAAAATCCACTTCATTCAACAACAGCTAATGCAGCTCCATCAGAGGAGCTCTGCCTCCAGGCTCACCCTTCCTTTCCAGGTCCCAGCTGTGGGGAAAAAAACCCAAACGTCTGTGGAAATTGATCATTCCCTGTGCTTTCTTCACGATTAATGGATTTTTATCAGGGCAGCTTCTAGAAATTATTTTGTCCTGCTTTGCTTCATGTCTTCCTCAAACACTTTTTTTAAGATTTGCATTCTGATTATAAGTACTGTTTGTATGGTGTGCGTTTATTTTATTTTTAAGGTTCTTGTCCAGCTCAGATCTGGTTCGCTAGAAGAAGTTATAAAGATCTTAGAGGCAGCAGTGGAAGTAGATACTCCTCCCTTTGTGAAAAAAATCGAGTTTTCTGAGCAGGTGGTAAGTATACAGTAGTGAGAGTAGTGAGGGGTCCATGGTGCTTGGCTAAGCCATGGTGATGGTGGTTCGGCTACAGAACTTTAGGTTCCTGAGTTCACCCAACTAAAGTTGTTTGGGTTCTGATGCATTCAGATGCCAAAGCAGCTGGCTGGCTTTCTGTACTGTTGGACAAAGCACTTAGCTGTCCACTTCCCTTTTTTATTGTGGATCTTGCTCTTAGAATCTCAAATTTCATCTGAATGTAGATGAAGCGTTCCCTAGTGGCATTAAATAACTTAATCCCTTGCCTTCAATGCTATTTTTATTTGATGTAAAAATGAGAACAAAGTTCTGATTACAGTGATATTCTTTGGTTGGTAACATTTGCAAAGACCTGTGATGCTAATACAGAGAAGTGTCATATAGGAAATAATAGCCTTTGCTGTTTTACCATATTTTACCATAAAAAATAGCTTTTACAGTATTGATCACCAAGAAGGCTTTCTTCAGCCCACATATGTACCCCTATCAACTTGGCAGCATTGCTGCTGCTTTTCCTGAAACTTATTAGTGTATTCATTTTGAATGTGTCTATGGAAAAAGATATTTTAAGACTGGGCTAATAATTACATACTTAACCTTTCACTGCTGGCTATTAAACAAAATGAATAACTGGTATGTAAAATAACAAATACCAGGTGGAAGGGGGGCATACCTTTCGAAACATAGTCCATGTATTTTAACTGCTATGTTGAAAATATTTTTTTTTTTACACAGCAGTTCGTTTTGTAAATTCATTGCAATAAAAGTTGCGTGTGTCAATATTCTATTTTGATTTTGTCTGGCAAATTTGTAACAGTCCCTAAGAAGACTAAGCATCAGTTCTAACCCGTTCCTTCCACAAAAGGTTATTGATCAATAACAATTTTTAAGAGATTCACTTATACTTGAGCTCATACTCTGTGTATGGCATACAGAACTTCTCGGTGTTCTATAGCCTGACTTTTATTGATTTGTACTGTACTGTACATTTAGTGCAATACATAATAATAACTACAGTTATGTTGATCTGGAAAGTAGATTCCAGGAAGCAATTACATTTCTTGGTTTTAAATAGAAAATAATTGTGTTAGTCTGTATTAGGACTGTACAACTTTGAGGAAGTTTTAAATCTAATAAACTGTCTCTAATAGGTATCCAGTGCATTTCCACCATTGTCTGGTGATGTGTAATGTGTGCTGCATAAACTCCTCTTCTTATGAGTCATTGCGTTAGCCACATATCTCACGTTGTGGACTTTTTTTTATTTTGAGAGATTGCTTGTCTTCAATATATTGATTGCATGAGATCTTTGCTTGCTGAGCTGTAACAGTCTGTCATTTTGTCCTCCTTAGCTGGCTACAGTCAGGGAAAAGATGGAAGAAAACCCCAACCTTTCTGTCAAATTAGGAGATATTTATATGAAACTACAAACTTCAGGACGGATAACCATGTGCACACTGGAAGATATGCTTTTCCAGATTCCTAGTTCAAAGAAGACACCTGCAAAACTTTTACATCAGAAGCAATTGGGCTATCAGGCTGCTAAACCGCTTCGGTCAAATCTATTGTTGGAATAATTCAATATTTGATGGCAAGCTGAACTGCTGTTTTCATTTCTTAGAAGTCAGGTTCAAATAAAATGTCTTCTCCCCTCCTCCACAATGAACAATTATTTAAGTTGTTTGTGTGAAACTGCATTTTAAATACAGATCATGTAGCTTCCATGTTTCATTTTTGCTAAAAACAAGTCATGATGGTCAGTAGTGGTGTGTTGTTCAGAAATGGAGTGATAGAATGGTTTGAAGTTTTTTGTCAGGCACTTAAATCAAGGTTTTCCTATGCCAAATGTCCTGTTGGAAATGAACAAAATAGTATGCTTACCTGACCTGACTTCTGTGGTTCATGAGAAGAAAATTCAGTCTTCATCAGATGTGATATTCTGACTGAAAGGATAGATGCAGTCCAGAGTCTAGATAGAGATACGGAAGTGCTTTAACTGTTTATTCAAATTCTCCGCATCTCAAGCGAATCGGAGGAGAGCAAGCATCTTTTGTTCCCTTTAATATCTGTCTTCAGAAGCAACATATTAGTATGGTTTTTTCGTATCAAATGGTATCATGGAAATGCTATGGGTGATAGCACGGTAACCAACTGGTTGTTTTCTCACTTGAAAGAGATTCCTGAACAAAAGTCAGAGTCTCATGTTGAGTGGCTGCTTATATTGCTTCCTTCAAATTTTCTGATATTAAGCCTCCCAGGATAAGCAGATCTTGATATAAATTTGCAACTAAGTCCTAACAAGTTTCTTATAGCAAGTATGATGACTTTTTTAGACTAGAATTACATATCATGCACATAATTCATTCATATGAAGAACAAGCGATGGTAAAAACAGTACAAAGAAGCTTCATGTTGACCCAACTTTAATGACTTCAGGCCAAATGTACTTGGTTCTAGTAATAAAAAGCTGGTTGTAACTATGAGTCCCATATACCCAAAAATCTTTTCTCGTTGACCATCCAGAATGGAAGGTATTGGAAACAGCTATACCTTGGCTGGCACTCAGGTTTGCTTGTGCATATGGAGTGATGTGCCCATTGGTATAGAGCTTAGCAGTCCTGTGAGCGCAAGAGTAGGTGGAGCCCACCTTGGTACTGTCCAGGTTGGACCGCCTTCTCCCTCCTTTGGCTTATTTTTATTTTTATTTTGTCTCTTCCCCCCCTCAAGCAAGTGTCAGAACTCACAGGATTGTTTCTGTGAATGAATCTGTGCAACGGTATATGAAACTTTGTTGAAGCCAGTGAGTGAGTCACTGTGAAGAAACAAGAACCGATCCATGCAGAAATGCATCTTTAGTCATCAAAGCAAATGTGGTTACAGCAGGTCAGAGGTTTGCTTCTGATGCTCTAACAGTGTAACTCGTTTCTGTTACCAATGTGTTGTTAATACTAAAATGCACAAAAGTGTTACAAAGTGGATCGAATTTCATGCAAGTGTAACCAAGAAGAATTTGAAGTTTGTATCACATTTTTGTGAAATGTGTGCATGCTTTTTATGAGGGGTTGCATATGTTAAAGTGCTACATATGTTAGTCTAAGAACACAGCTAATTACTTGTTCTATATTATAGTGTAGCACATAATTCCACACATAATTCAGGATTTTAATTTTAACCGTTTTCTTTTCCCTCAGCTGGGAATTCTTTCAACATTTCCAATACAATATGGACCCAGTCTTTTCTCCACAAATAAATTTACAGGATGTGTAAAGGCTGCTTGCAGTGTGGCAAGGATTAGTTTAAAAAATATTAAAGGAGTGAACTACTCTTCAGTTTACTTGGTTGGTACTGTCAGGAAAACTGTTTGATGTAAAACTACCTCTTTATAAGCAATAGAAGATAGTTTGACCCATTCAGCCTGTTACATAGCAAATATATAAGCTCAATTCTGTTTACTTTCCTTATTTGGCACTTTCAAAGTTGTATTAATTGCAAGAAGTTCATTCATCCTAGAACTGAAATGCACGTCTTGGTTGGTTGGTTTGTCTGTTTTAATCTGAATTGGTTAGGTTCCTGACTGAGGCTATATCCTACCTGCAACTGAAGTAAAGAGAACTTCTATTACAATTGTCAATATAGGTGATGTTTTGCATTCTTTTTTCTCTTGACTACTTGTTTTCTTGGGCCTGATTTACTCAAGCTAACTATTAAGTCAATAACTTGTTTTAAAGAAACACTGTTTCTTTGTCTTGAGAGGGAAGGGGGATGCCTGTAAGGAACTAACAATACTTCAGTAGAGAAAGAAAGCATGGACCCAAGAAGGATTAAAGGGTAGTTTCAAAGAAACACAAACAAAATTCAGTCAATTAAACATCTGAATATTGAACGTTGCTCTGGAAGTGTTATAGAATACTGGTAGTGTCCTCCCTGAGGAAAAAAGGTAGGAGGAATGAGCAACTTCTAATATTTATGCAACAGATTTCAAACAGTCTAATTTGCACAGAATTGTGCAAGTTGCACAAAGGCTTGCTAATCAGGAAAGCTTGGATTTGCGTGTGTATTTATAAATTTGCCTTTTTGGTGTATCAAAGTCCTGAGCGCATTGGCTTTTATGCAGAAGAGTCTTCAGCCATGTGCTTAGGTTAGTGTGTTTAGGTGTGGCTGGCTTCTGGTGTCCCAGCGCCCAGGATCACGAAGCCAAACTTGTCTAAAGTTATGCAAATACATAGCGGTTTTGCTGGGTCAGAGTGGCTGGAATGTCAAGGGTCTGAGGTGCTGGAGAGCATTTCTTGGAGACAGCCTCAGAGAATAGGATGTGTGCTATATTATTGCAGTGAGTGGCATAATTCTCCTTTGCTTATATGGAGCTTTAATCAAGGATGAGCCTTGACTAGTATTAAAGAGAAGACAACACTGCGAAATTCAATTAATAGTTTGGTTGGGGTTTTTTTGGTGAACAATCTGTAAAAAAGAAGTATTTGCATTTCGAAGTGAATCACTGCATTTTTTTTTCTAGGTTTCACTGCAAGAGACTTCTGTAGGAAATGCTGCTTAAAGCTTTGTACAGTAAGTAGCTCAGATGAGGGTCTGAGGGCTCTTTTGGGTACTGTTATGTGGGAAGGGATTGCTGTTAATCATATTCAGATACTCTTCTTGCAATAAAATGAATCGTGAGGTTTGTGCACGTCTTGCACTCCAGCAGCTTTTTGGAACAGTGATCCACGAGACAGCAGGTGGCGTTTCTTGATCATACTTTCCTACCGATGTGCTTTCCAGGGATGACTTGTACCTGCAGTGCCAGTTATGTAAAGGCAGGGCAGAGTGAACAGTTTGTCCTGTGTTTAACGCGTGCTGTCTTAAAATGTAAAATCCAGGCAATTAGTCAGCAGCCTCGAATGCTTGATGATGGGCATAGGCCACAGACCTACAGATTTACAGCATTTAATTTGAGACTTACTGCATTTATTGAAACAACTCAACTTTGCCGATGATCACAATGCAGTTTTTACAGTATTCTGTGGAAATACTAATCAATGACCTAGGAGACAGGCTGCTGATGTTACTTCTAGCACACCAATGACAGTTATAAAGGCTTACTTTGCTATACCTTTAAGACAAAGTTGGGCACCTTTTCTAACTTGAATTGTAAAAGCAATCATTTTTACATTCACATGGGATCTGGGTTGTCCACAGCCTTCAAAGGACTGTTATTCCTCTGTTATAGATGCTTCTGCTTTTCTCCATGGGTTAATACCTCTTTCTTTTTCATATTCCTTTTCACAAGCATCTTGAGTAAGGAAGGAACACTTCCGCTGTGCCTTTCCCAAGTTAATTTTCTGCTTCAAAACAATAAAAATGAAGGTGAAAGGCTTAGTCATAGCAGGAGAGCTCAGGAATGCTTCCAGGCCTCAAGAAGAGTTTTTGCGTATTTAACGAACCTTCTACACAAGTTTAAATCACTTTTGAGACAAAGACTTGTTAGAACTTTGTAGCACTATTAAAAGTATGAGAGCTATAGTGGATGGGTCTAGAGCTATTCAGCTTTGGATTTGCCTTTATTTTTCCCTTGGGGTTTTTTCAGATTGCATCCTTCTAAAAATTTCTCTTGCAAAATAAGCAGAGACTTGTTTGTTTGTTTGTTTGTTTGAACACATCTTGTTTGTTAAACCACATCTGTTGTGGCTGCTTATATGCCGTTATGCTGCCGCATACTAGTTAGCAAGTTTATTAAAAGTAGGTGTTGCCCATAAAGCCCCTTCCTCTTCTATTTCTTTTCTCCTGCTACTTACGAACAGTGTCGTGAACTCAGCAAATATCTGATTGTCTCCTCCCCTTCCAGGCTAGTTTTTAAGTCACCTTACTTTCATCTGATTGATAAATTTAAGTAGCAAGAGGGATTAGGAAGGCCTAAAACTATGACTGGCACTGACCCCATGTTCTGTGATGTGAAATGCAGCGCTATTTCCATATCTGTCTTTGCTTATGCTATTGAAGATAGTCGGCTGCAGACATTCAGGAGCTTTTGGTGTGTCTTTGCTCTGTGCAGTTGTTTGGACCTAATAATTCCACGTGCAGTGGAAACCGAGATAGTCTGGCTTCACCTCCCCAAGCATAGATGCTGGTTTTTGCAAATACTAGTACTCTAACTACCTATAAACCCTTTTGTATACTGCCAGGTAAGGTCAGCTCCCAAGTCCCTGTGGCAAGCAGCAACTCAAAATAAACGTAGGAGTGCTGATATCAGAGGGAAGTTGAGTTATGGACCATTTGTGCAAATCAGACATATGGGGTCAGAGTCAGCTGAGCCTGAACATGGTGTCTGCATGAAAGGTAAAAACAGTGTGATAGTTATAGGAGACTCCCCGCTATGGAGATGAAGGCAGTCCAGAAAGCCAGCTGTATCCTGGGCTATGGCCAGCAGGTTGAGGGAGTTGATTCTGTCCCTCTACTCTGGTGAGACCCCACCAGGAGTACTGCATCCAGCTCTGGGCCCCCCAACATAAGAAGGACATGGGCCTGTCGGAGCAGGTCCAGGGGAAGGCTACAAAGATGATTTGAGGGCTGGAGCACCTCTCGGTTGAAGACAGGCTGAGACAGTTGGGGTTGTTCAGCCTGGAGAAGAGAAGGCTCCAGGGAGACCTTATAGCGGCCTTCCGGTGTCCAAAGGGGATCTGCCAGAATGCTGGAGAGGGACTTTTTACAAGGGCATGTAGTGATAGAATGAGAGCGAATGGCTTCAAACTGGAAGAGGGTAGATTTAGAATAGATTTTTCACTGTGAGGGTGGTGAGGCACTGGAAGAGGTTGCCCAGAGAAGCTGTGGAAGCTTGATCCCTGGAGGTGTTTAGGGCTAGGCTGAATGGGGCTTTGAGCAACCTGGTCTAGTGGGAGGTGTCCCTGCCCATGGCAGGAGGTTTGGAACTTGATGATCTTTAAGGTCCCTTCTAACCTAAACCATTCTATGATTCTATCATAATCTGACAACAAATCTGGAAGTTGTGGAGGTGCTGCCCAGGCTTATTCATCCATTGAACTATTACCCTTTGCTGATCTTCCATGTCAGCACCATTGATGTTGCTGGGAGTAACCTGGCATGGATTAGGGGTGGCTACAGAGCACTGGGGATGAGGATGAAGGGCAAGAGGGGCAGGTGGTGTCTCCTCAATCCTATCAGTGAAAGAGGGAAATGCCTAGCAGAAGTGGACTGATCCAGGGTGTTGTGGCTTGGCTGCATGGCTGGTGTCTCAGGCAGGGCTTTGGCTTCTGTGACCACAGTCACAGTGAGGGCTGTTCACCTGGCATGTGGTAAAGCACGGCACAGGTGTCTTCGCAAACAGGCTTCCCAACCTAATGATGAGAGCTTTACATGAGGTATGCCAGGGAGGGTTACCATAACCTGGAGAGAACTGAGGGCGCAAAAGGCAGAGCAGATGTGTCTGGGAGACAGCACGACAGGGGAGGATCTCACACTTCCCCTGTAAAAGCAGCACAACTTGGGACCCTTCTCAAACACCTGTCCACAAATCTGTGTAGCATGAGAAACAAACAGGAGGGCAGTCTATGCATAGCTGCAGAGCTAAGACCTCATTAGGATTGTGGTGACGTGGTGAGATAGCTCTCATGACTAGAGTGCTGCAATGGAGGGATGCGGGAAAGTCAGGGATGGACAGGAATGGCAGAGAAGTCAAGCTCTTTACAAAGGACTTGTATGAATGGAACTTTGCCTTGGAACAGGTGATGAACCAAGCTTGTGGGTAAGGATCAGAGGACAGATCAGCACAGGGGATGCTGCAATGGGTATCTGCTACATCCCATTTGATAGAGAAGAGGGGGCAGGTGAAACACTTTAGGCAGCTGGAGAAAGTCTTAGTCACAGACTGTAGTACTCATCAGCATCTTTAATCACCCTGCTGGAAGGGCAATGTGGCTGAGCACAAGCAATCTAGGAGATTTCTGGAATGTATTGAGATAATTTCTTGATGCACATGATGGATGAACTGATGAGGGAAGGTGCTGTGCTGGACCTGTGACTCACAAGTGAGCAACAACTGGCAGATAGCCTAAAGGGTAAGGGCAACCTGTGCTACAGCAACAATAAGACTTGTGGAGTTTAAGATCCTGAGCAGAATAAGCTAGATCCAGGACTTTAGAAAAGTAGGTTTTGGGTTGTTCAGGGACCTGCTTGCAGGATGCTGTAGGAAACTTTCCTGGAAGGAAAGGGCCCTAGGAGACCTGGTTGATCTTCAAGGACAGCCTCCTCAGAGCACAGGAATGATCCACCTCAATGTGCAGAAAGTCATGCAAGCTGACAAAAGGCCAGCATGGATGAACACAAAGCTCTCGGCTGATCTCAAATGTAAAAAAGATGCACATGGAAGGTAGAACAGGGACAGGCTACCCAAGAGGACTGCAAAGACGTTGCCCACACATGTAGAAATGGAGTTAAGAAGGCCAAAGCTTAGCTGGAATTAAAACTAGCAAGGGAGGCAAACGATGGCAAGAAATGTCTTTCTAAGTACACTGGCAGCAAAGGAATGGTTAAGGAGAATGTGGGCATGCTGGTCAGTGGGGCAGGGGAACTAGTGAGAAGTGACAGGGAAAGGACTGATGTCTTTTTGCCACCAAGGTGGTCAGGGGAAGAGAAGCTGTGATAAATGTGTTTGCTCAGCCTTAAGAAGAGAAGGCTCAGGGAAAGCCTTATTCCTGTCTACAGCAATGTCATCAGATGACAAAGAGAAGGTGTAACTAGAGTCTTCTCAGAGATGCATCATGATAGGACAGGGAGCAATGGACACAAGTTTAAACACAGGCTGTTCTGATCAGGTATTAGGATAAAAAAAGTTATCATGAGGGTGATCAAACCCTGGAACAGGTTCCCCAGAGACAATGTAAAATCTCTGTTCTTGAAGGTCTTCCATACTCAACTGGACATTGCCCTAAGCAACCTGACCTGATTAGACCTGCTCTGAGCTGGGGTTTGGACTAGACGACCTTTGGAGTTTCATTCCAAACTAAATTGGTCTGTTATACATCTGGGTGAGCTGGCTTGCATTCCCCCACTCTCCTGTAAGAAACAACTGTACATGAAGATTTCGAACTCCCAGCAGGCCACCATGTAGCTGGCTTAGTAGTAAGCTTCTACCCATTTGTATAGACAAAGCTCTCCTTTTAGTCTCTTCTGTACCAAGGATGGTGGTCACATAGCTGGGGGGGTTGCTTGGTCCCCCTGCCCACTTGGGGTGTCAGGGTTATGAGTTACAATGAAAGTTCTGGACTCAGACCTGTCCTCTCTGCTGCCCCTTTGCTATCCAGAGCATAGCAGTGCAAATTTGCAAATCATATGACAGTCATGTGCTGTATAAGTAGGCAAGATGATAGCTAGTTTGGCTAATTCCACCCTGTGGAATGGAAATCACCAAATTTAGCTGGTTTTATAATAACTACGAGGTGGCCTTGGGAACTCAAGAGTCAGCAATCATCTGGTAGACATCCTGAATGGGCATGAATAGTCTTTTCACCAATTCTTTACTGGACCTGTGTTATGCTGTCAAACATTACTCTTTTATGGTGGCAAACATCTCTAAAATCAAATGTCCAAAATTTTGGGGGGGAATGGGGGGAGTGGAATTTGAAAGGAGTTCAAGAACGCTGTCAGATACTTTTATCTACGGTGGAACTATAGCACGTTTTATTCCTTTTCCGCAGCTCCTCTGATTCATATTGTAAAATCCAAGAATGAAAGGGATAAGATCAACATTGTGTTGTTACCTGGACTGTTCTAGACAGAATTGGCGTCCTCAGCCTTTGATTCAAATATTCAGTTGCTTGATTCTCCATTTAGACCCATAATTATTGCTGCTTGTCTGGTTTGTTTCAATATGACATCCCTCCTGGTATTTTGGCTTAAGATGCTGGTACAAAGTTTTCACAGACATATTGTCAGCCTTTGTTTGTCTTCCAAAACTTCACAGTTTGCCAGGATAAAAGAAAACACACATCTCAAATGAGCTTTGCTTTACCATAGCAGTAAGAACAGGCTAGTAGACAATGGCCTTAAAGTTTCTTGCTATCTTTTGAGTAATTTAAGGGGATGTCCCCTTTTCATATACAATTTCAAAGCGGGTAATGATGTGGACTAACACCGTTATTACCAGCAGTCTGCTCTAATTTCCTTACCAAATAGCCACAGCTCTATGTGCAAGTCATACACACTGCCTGCTCCAGGAATGAGGCAGAAGAAAAAAAATGCACTCACTCCTGTCAGACACAAAGCTCTGACATAGCTGCTTGGGCTGATGGCACCCTTGGACAGGCGATGTGACTTCTGTTGGTTTGAAATATCTGGGGCTGTTTGTTCCTGGGGTCCCAAGGGGATGGGTGCTTGCAGCAACCTGCCCCCACATCCACTCTGGCATCTACTCCAAAAAAGAAACTGTCCTCTTACTTTACATTAAAGGTGGCTTTTTCAAGGCTCTGTGCTCAAGGTAGGTTGTAAGATATGCTTTTCATGTCCAATTTCGTAAGTCCTAAGTGGGTCCGTGCTTTCAGTTTCTGTGCAGTTAAGGGAAGTTTGTGGGGTCTCAGTCCCATTGACCTTTGTGAGATGCTTGAAGAGAGATTAGGACCTCGGTCATATCCAGCAGAAACTGCAACATCCAAATAAAATAGAATATTACCCACCTCCAGTCTTGCCTATGCCAGGTAATTCAAGCTAACTACCATGCAAGAAATTACCCCATTTACTTTAGGAACAGGAAATGTCTTGTAGCAGGAGACTTGACAGCACCAATCTTGATGGAAAATTTTAGAAAAGAATCATGGAAAAGGTAACTTAATAGTAACATTGGAAGCAGCTGAGAGTGCAGTGTGAATTCTCAGGTAACAACTCCCGGGTAATTACTCCATCTATAACTACTTAGAAGTGCTGTAGCACTTCTTTCAGCTTTATGGCAGTAAGTAGACCTTGCTCTGGATGTCAGGATTTTAATGCTGATTTTTTTTGTTGCTGTTCCCTCCTTTCAGCACCATGTGCTGCAGACCTGGAGCTGGAGAGTCCAGCATAACTTGTTAGAACAGGAAAGGGAATCAGTTCACAGATTCACTTTACCTAATCAAAAACGTCCTAAGTGTAGGGTTGTGTATGGTTGAACATTTGCAAAGCAGTTTGAGAAACTTCTCGTCCTCCTTCTCTATAATACCATCACTTGGGAAGGGGTAAAGGGAAGGGAGGAAAAAAAAGGAGAAATAAAAGGCAGAGACATTGTTGAGAACTTCTTCTTTATGTTTGAAGCTTTATCAGTTCTCACATCAGAATGACAGAAAAAGAGAACTGTGATGGAGAAAGGATGATACATCTACAAAATTGCCGTAGTGGTTAAGTACTTTCAGGGGAAATTCAGACCACAGAATCTGCTCTGCTGCACTTTTACTACCCTTTGGAAGGGTTTAGGATTTGTAAGTGTTGGCAAATGAAAGCTTTGAAAAATGCCTCACAAGATGCTAAAGACAGTGTATGCTTGATTTTAGAAAGGAACCTGTGGTGGCTGTTGCCCTCATGCAGCTCTCTATGGCCAGCCACACAGATGAAAACAACAGCATGGCAAATTTCAGGCCTGAAAGTTTACACAGTATGCACCTTTGCATGGGCAGAACTGGTTGGGCTGCAAGGCATTTGTCCCTCAAGTTGCTGTGTATTTTTCTCTGCTATGGGTATCCAGACAATGTAGTTTGCTACCTTGAAGAATGTGATGGAAGGAGCGTGGTGCCTTGTCATATTTGCATTAGCAAAGCCAGTTTTAGATTTTTCATTTGTTTTACATATATTCGTAATCATGTTCGCGACACCTATGTCTTGGGTTGATTTTTTTTTTTTTTTCTTGCAAACTAATCACAGAACTGTAGAGTAACTTACAAGGGGAGAGATTTCTGGAGGTCATCTTATTCTACCCCTATTACATATCAGCAAAGAATAGCACTGAAATGTTAAGTTAGAGAAAGGAAATTCAAAGCCTTGCCTGTGCAATTGTAGCCATATGAGTGTAGCTCCCTTTTCTTCCAGTGAAACCAAGTTTGTTCTTTCACTTTTTATTAATTTTAAGAGCCATATATTTTCAGTTAATTGTCTTGCTTCATACCTGGTTATAGTTAGCTCTCGTTCCTGCCTACTCTTAAAATAACTGTGCTCCAGACTCAGTAAAGTGCTTTACGTATGGGCTGAGAACCTGTCTGAAGCAGGGCCTGTACTAGTAACTAGCTTTTATTGCTTTCTTCCTAAGCAAGAGTGCCTAAAAATATCCTCTGACCTCCAGAGAGTGCAGCGAAGAAGTGTTCTTCCATTGACAGATGATTTTAAATATCTCACTGCTCTAGCACCATTTTATTCTGCCCACAGTCTATTTCTTAGCTACTGGCTAAGTATAATTTGTCACCCTCTAGTACAGGCAAATCTTTCCTATCAGCTAATATACATTCAAAGTCCTATTTACTTCATTAAAGTTCTTTTTATATTTACACTGTTCTTTTAAATGTGGGTGTACAACGTCCCAAACCACATCAGGACTTCCTGTGTCTGTTATTTAATAGAGTACCTATATAATTAGCCACCTTTATCTCCTATAAGTTCAAGGGATAGGGTGATAGTTATGTGGGTTTTTTTCAAGGATATTTGTCTAAAGACCTCTTGCCAAATCCTGATGACATAATAGAAATTTCCAGATCATGGAAAGAGTTTGCATACTGCCAAAACAGCAGCAATCAGAAGCAATATCCCAGTATGGCTCTGATTATTCCTTTGTGAGATGTATCGTAAAATCATAGAATAGTTTAGATTGGAAGGGACCTTGAAGATCATCTAGTTCCAACCCCTTGCCATGGGCAGGGACACCTCCCACTAGATGAGGTTGCTCAAAGCCCCATCCAACCTGGCCTTGAACACCTCCAGGGACAGGGCAGTCACAACTTCCCCGTGCAACCCATTCCAGTGTCTCAACACCCTTACAGTGAAAAATTTCTGCCCGATATCTATTCTCAATCTATCCTCTTCCAGTTTGAAGCCATTTCCCCTTGTCCTATCACTACAAGCCCTAGTAAAAAGTCCCTCCCCAGCTCTCCTGTAGGCCCCCTTTAGGTACTGGAAGGCCACAATAAGATCTCCCCGGAGCCTTCTCTTCTCCAGGCTGAACAGCCCCAACTCTCTCAGCCTGTCTTCAACAGAGAGGTGCTCCAGCCCTCGGATCATCTTTGTGGCCTTCCTCTGGACTCACTCCAACAGGTCCATGTCCTTCCTGTGCTGAGGACTCCAGAGGTGGATGCAATGTATGTTGTCTATAAGGCTTATAAGCAACATACGACTTGCTGTGCTGTCTCTTCTCCCTCTCTCAGATTTGGATGCCCACAGAGCAAACTGTTTTCTTCCAAAAGCAAACTTCATCAGTCAGAGGTTTTCTGTGGTCCCAAGATGACGTCTATGCTTCTTCTCCCCTGTGCTCACATATAAAGCCAGGTGTGATTTTTTTTTCCCCACATTGTGTTCTGCTTGGTCCTGTTCCTTCCCTGTCATTTAGCAAGAGGTGTAACACTGTGCTCAATTTACCAATGAGAATATCATGCTTGTTATTACAGTATTTTGCTTGCATAAATGCTTAATCTTCCTGTTAGCTGCAGGAAATAATTTACACATGTGGTTTTTGTCTTATAAATATTGAAGGTCAGTCTTTATAAATAGTGAGTCAGGCCATTAGTGTGTGTTTTGAGCAAGACTGCTCATTTAATTCGTCTGGACATTTATGCAGGCAGCCTGGAAGCTGCAAGTTAGAACCATTTTGTGCTGGTCTTCTGCTTGGTTTCTTAATATTTCTTTCCTTAAACTTGCAGATTCAGAAAGGAGGCCCATGCAAACAGAGTGGTGGGAAAAGGAAGTGAGAACTGCTTCTCCATGTCAGAAGAAAACTACATCAGTGGGTGTTTACTTCATCAGAGCTGTTTTCCTATCCTTGATGCAGTCACAATTCCTGACATGAATTAGGGTAAATCAGAGAAATGAGGAAGGGTAGTAAAAAATCAGCCGGTTCATAGGTATGCTAAGAATGTTTTCTGGCTGTTTCAACACCCATGATGTCCTATTAAATAGCCCAATATGCTTCTGATGAATATATTCTTTAAAAAGGAAACACATAGAAAATGACTGTAATGCTGAATAATGGAATCAGTTCCACTATGCAATGCTATAACTTACACAATTTTCTGTGAATGGCATGAGGGACAGCCATCTCTCTCGTTCTGAGCACAAGCAGAGACATATCCACTGTATGCTTGCTGCAGTGACCAGAATCAGTAAGTCATGTGAGAACTGAAATCTGTTCCTTAGTACCACCTGAGATAATTTAGCCAACCTGATTCCTGAGTCACTAGCCAGAAAGACTGAGGGGCTAAGAAGTAACATCTATGTGACGGGATTATGCAATATATTTTATAGACAAATATGTACTTAGAGCCGAACCTTTGATATTTGCCTTAGTTTTGGAGAGACCGTCTCTGGAAATTTAGCAACTGATTTTCAGATGCTGTTTCTCATGGATTTTTTGTGCTGTCTGGTAGCTTAGAAAATCTGGTGCAAGGAAGGGTGTCCCAGAAATGAGGCACCCCAGACTGGATGCCTTTTGTAAAAGCGTTGACAGTTTTGGCTGGTAGCTGTATAGTATCTGAGTGACTTCCAGCTGTGAAATGAATTAATAGCTCCTGGCAGTCGAGTCACATGCCCACTGCAAGTGTTCTTAACCAAGCTGTTTTACTTCCAAAGCCCTTCCTTGTGCCAGAAATAGAGGTGCAGTAGGACTATAGGAAGCGACATGATCTTGTAATTTTCCTACATGCCTTGCAAATCCAAAGATCCCGAATTCTTGACAGTTTTTAAATTCCAGCATAATTAGCCTGAAAAATCCATAAACCCCAAGCTGTTTGAACGTTTCCATAAAACTCCTGATCTTGGAATAGAACTACTTTTGCATTACAGCATCCTAATAGGCCTCATTCAGATATGTGAAGGTTCTGGGCCTCCATAGAAACTCAAGAAAATACAGAAGCCAGACCTCCACTGGTATAAATTGTTGTGTGTTGATTTGCTTCAGCACCCAGTCTGTACACTTTGTAAATGTGGTTAAAAGGGCAGCTCAGAGAATGCTGTTGTTTAAACAATAAGCAGAAACATAATGAGTGAGAATGCTTCCTGTTTCCCTAAATGACCCTAAGGGAAAAAATGAAGGTATAAAACTGAGAATATCAGACATTCTTAAAAAGTGCCTTTTTGAGCAACAGAGACAAATTCAGTCCAGAAGTACAGAAAAAAACCCCACAGCAGATTTGCAATTTGTTGCGCGAAGCTAAATTTATCTTATTTTCTTCTTTGTGTAAGCAAATAAACCCCACATTTTTTCTAAGATTTATGCCTCATCATTGGCAAGGTTATTTCGGTACACCCTGACCTGCAAGGAAGCCATTCTTCTTGTATTGATCTTTATCTATGCACATAGTTTTCTCTTTCTCTGGTGAGGCAGTATTGCCACTAAGCACACACCTCGTCCTCTGCCAGGTAAGACAGGAGGCAGCGACCTTTACCTCTGCTATAGATGGATCTTTCCTTGTGCGTCTCACAACTGATGCTGCTGCCTGTAGCTGCAACCATTCTCTATTGTTTCTTGTTCCTTTACATTCATGGAATAAACCGAGACTCCGAATTCACCGTTTCTTCAGCAAAACGGTGGTGAAGATGTCTTAGTAAATCTGGATCAACCCATGTCATGTTTGTGAAGGTAGAGTGCGAGTGCAATGATTTTTACTGATGGATTCAAATGTTTGTGAACTATTAAGGCCAAAAGGCTTTCTGAGAAAAGAAAATGTTCTGCTTGCGTACTCCGTTGAAAGCCAGCTGGTTCTTTCTGCACTTCCTCTCGGGAATGGTGAATGTGATACTGTTCTTCTGGCGCAGAGCAATTTTTTGTGTACATGAACTGTATGTTGTAGCTGGAGGCTATGAATTTCAGCAGCAGGGACTGGGCAAATACACAGAACAGTATTTTGCTCTTTCCTGGGACCGCATAGTTGCATGTGCACTTTGAAGCATGGTAGATGAAATAACGGGAGATCAGCTCACGGTATTACAAAGCATTTGCGGCTGGAATCAGACCTGGTAATAGAGATATCATAATGCTGAATCAGCACCAGCAGAAGGCAAGATAAAGCAAGAACTGTTCAAGCATTGCAGAAAGAGCTGTATCTCAAAATCCCATATGTCAAATATAGAGCGACAAGTTCAAGCAAACTCTACGTATGTAGAAGTCTTCTGCAGCTGGGGATCTAGATAGCAAGTGGTTATGCTTGCTATTCTACAAAACAAAATGTATTCATATACTGCAGAAAAAAATCATTTATTTCTGGGAGATAATGTTTCACCTAGGCAGTAGTTACTTAAAATTTACTGAGTCCATTGTGTGTGACACATAAATAACATAAATTCCCTACATACTGTGGAGGTAATGAAGTGTATAGTTAATGTTTCTGATGAGGACTTCTGATGAGTTAATGTTTCTGAGTAGAAGAGGACTACTGCAAGTTTGTCATTGACCCTATAAGCACTGTTTACCTAAGTCCAATTACTTGCAATATTTTAGGTATTTTCAACATAGTTCTGTTCTGTGTTCAACATCTGTAAGACAAAATTTCTCATATGGACTCTTTGCAAGTAAATATGACTTTTGATTTATGTTACATACCTGATGAATTCTGTACTCCACTTCCAGATATTCTTACATAGAACAGACATCTAATGGCTAGACAGAACTTGCGTGTACTTAAAAGATGCTCTGCTTCAACTCCACCACTGTTTTAGCAACTTCATTTGACTGTGACCTTAGTTTGAGCTATCAGAAGAGATAACATTGAGGAAACACCTTGTGGTGTAAAAGCTTTTCTTCACAGAATTAAAATTTGTCTTATTGTGACACTGATACAATAAAAATATGCCCTCTGTCATTTTCAGCATGAGAAGCTAACTCTCAAGAACTTCACAAACTGTAATTCTGTCAAAGTGATTGCATCTTCAGGGTGGTTTCAAAGAGTAATGGAAATACAGAATAATGCTAAAGTCATTTATGTCTGGTTTTAAAGAAGCCCTGGAGGTCAGAGTGACCTTCATCCATCCACCTCTACACATGAAAGAACAGTTAGAAGAATTTTGTGGTTAAAGATATTTTCTACTCTTGACTCACAGTACACACATTATCAAATTGCTAAATAAAAAACAAATACCCCATCATAACTACTAAACATGATGAACTTTTCTATTCTGAATATTTGTTATACTGTTTTGTATTGGTACCCCAAGTTTGGTATCTGTGGCTCTCAGTAGCCAGAAGTCTAGTATTACCTGAACAACACTGTATTTAGAAAAACTGAAATGTCTGAAAAATACCCACATGCTGCACCATCACATTACAGTGAACACAACTGAAACTTGACTTCATTAAATGCAAAATCAGAAAGTCAGAGTTACCTGTGCTTGCACATTGTCTCTGCAGCAGGACTGAAAATAGACCTTCATATGTCACTGTAGTTATGAAAGTTTCATCACTGAAGGAGTGATGCTCCTTATGCTCTCTCTGAGATCTTACCTCATGGTATGAAAACATTATTTTTGCAATATATTTAAGATGCTCAGCCATGAAGAGTGGTGTTATGTGGAATCTGCAGCTTGTCTGGACAGGTACTGGTCTCCTCCCATGTGTTTTCTACAGTGGCAACTAGAGATGCTTTAAACTCCACAACAAAAAAACTTAACCATTCCAACCACTTTCTGCCAATACTTTGAACACACAGGTTTTGAAAAGTGTACTTTTAAAATTATTCCTCTGGAGTATGTGATTGGAGGGAAGGTTGCTTCCCCAAAAATAAGCAGCTATGCAAAATAAATGGTCATCCTTTACCAACTAAGAGGTAAACAGACACCAAGACATGTTGACTATTTCTACTTGCCTCCACAACAGCAAATCTTGAAATTTGTCATTATACCATGAAAATATGTTTAAGTATTCCTGATTATGTACCCAAATTTTGCCTTTTCTCATTTTTTCTAGCTTCCAGGTGTGCTGTTAGCTGTTTATCTATTACAACATTTAGATCTATTACAACATATTACAACAATAGATCTATTTAGATCTATTACAACATCTCTAGATCATTATGAAATATTTTGGTTCTTGTTGCAGCTAGTCAATGCCATACCTTTGCACATTTCCTCCAGGTCTGGCTTTATTGTTGGCATTAGAGTGGACAGATTTCAGACCCATTTAGTTCACAGAAGCTTAGAAATGTGGGCTGGTGGGGCCACTGGTGGTCACAGAATCACAGAATCACTCAGTCCAACTTCCTACTTGAAGTAAGACTGTTTCTCAGTCACATCAGCCACAGCTTTTTCTAGCCAAGTCTTGAAAAATTCCATGAACTGAGAGACATCTCTGGGCAACCTGTTCCAGTGCTGAACTAGTTTTTGCCATGCTTCCTAATGCCCCTAATGTACAACCCGGACCTCCCAAGCCACAATTTCTGGTCACTGTCTCTGTTATATCATCTAGTACTACCAAGAATTGGTCTGTCATCTTTGTAACTACCCTCCAAGTAGTGATAGGTAGTTGTTAGATCACCCCTTAGCCTTCTCTTCCCTAGGTTAAATAAATCCTTTGGCCTTCCTTCACAGCACATATGCTGTAGGCCCCTGATCCTGTTAGTAACCCTCCACTGGACCCTTTCTATTTTGCCCACATCCTTCTTGAAGGAAGATGAATACAACTGGAGGTGATATTCCAGAGTCAGCCTCACAAGCACAGAATACTGTATGATAAAAATTTCCTTGACCTGCTGGCTATAGTTCTCCTAAAGTAGCCCAGCACATCAGCCAGGTCTGCCTGATGTGCAACAAGAGTGCTCTTAGCCAGTCTTTTCCCAGCCATACCAGTGCATGGGCGTCTTCCACTTTTCTTTCTTAAAACTTATGAGCTGCCTGTTGGCCCAGTCCTTAAATTTATCAAGATCTCTCTCTGCTGAGACTCTGGAATTCATAGTCTCAGCCCCTAAATTTGGTTAGTGCCACATTTCAATTATGTTGCTCAAAATGTTTCTCTGCATCTAGAGATCCTCTCCTTTGAATCCCCCCTGGCTCCACCACTGTGGATTTAAACCTCCTCTCATCTGTGTGGTATATAATCCCTCATGGTTAATGACATACATGGGGACTTTGAATAAATAGAATGTATAAACCATTTGCCCTCTTGTTCTTCGCAGATTTTGTTATGGCTGAAGAAAGAAAAGAAGCCCATTCCCATTGGGTGAAATAGAAACTGCATGTAGACTACATGCAAAGAAGAAGAGAAACCTGTAATTTATGGAAAAATGCCTTTGATAGTGAGGGTTGGATTTTTCCTATAACAGAATTGGGTACTTGCTAACTCATTTATTATTAATGTGCTTTTCCAATATACATTAATGTAGTTGCCTTTACAAGCTGCACACTCTGGATCTTCTTAATTTTCCTATATGGGAGAACAATAGCAGGAAGGAGAAATATGTGTGTGTTATTTAAACTGAGGAAGGGACAAGTGCAAAATTAAGTGACTTGTAGTTCAATAGCACAAAATGTTTACACTAATTCAAATGGGAACCACTTAGATATGTGTTAAGAAGGTATTTGCAAGAACTGATGTCATGCAAGGATAATGATACATGAACCATTCTAATATATTTACTGCAAGGTACAAGGAAGTAACTACAATATCCTGAGAAAGAATGCAATGGAGATTTGTTAGAGCATGTCAGGCATTCATGCGGTCACATGGATGCTGGAGTCAGGGCAAACAGCTCTGAGGTCTGATGAACCAGAGATTTGGTGCAATTATTTTACTTGGTACGCCTAATATCACACAACTATAGTTAACATTCATAAATCTGTGTGGTTCTCCTTTATTATAGGAATGCTGTAAGGAAAAAAATGCACCATCCAGATTGTTCTATGTGTTTTATAATGATAATAATTTACATTGGGTATTCAAACATATACTTGAAATGTTCATTTGAATAATTTCAATAAAAGTTTTAATAGCAGCTTGCAAGTAGGCATTTGATTATTAGAGTGACTTGAGGCATTTTACAAAGCATATATAGGTTCTATCTTTACTGCTAAATGACAGGACTTAATTTTCAGCTAGGTTCCAGTGACTCACCACACCTAGCCTTAGCTGACAGACTGGAAATATTTTCTAGCTAAACTGCTTTTCAGCAGAAAACTAAATTTTTGATGAAATTTTACACCAAAGATTTTCTGTCTTCCATGAAGAAGAATAAACTTCTTTTTTTTGGCCAAATCATGGAATTCCTTGAAATTAGTAGAGGTTTTCTTTGTGGTTGAAGTTTCTTATATTTCAGCTGATATTAAAGACTTATTTTCTGAATGGTGTCTTTGTAAAGTCTTCTCTGTCAGCAATAAATAAACTACATCTTCTCTCATATGTCTTGGCTCTGCAAGCACAATACATAATTTTCTTTCTTTTCAGAGAAGGAGAGCACATAGTGCCTTCCCATAGGCTTCATCCAGTTAGGGATCATGGACAGTAGAGAAAAGTAGCATTCTGACTGAAAAATCTGTTTCAAATGTGACTGTATTGTACCACCTAGCAGGAGCCATAAGACAGTGCAGGACTCCTTTCACGGGCTCCTGTTCTTCCTTTCACTTATTTGACATGGTCTTTGAGTTTTTGTACAGTACTAGGTCAACTGGACAACAGAAATCAGAAGCTTTAACTGAGTATAAATAGCAGAGTCAAAACTACTGGCTGAAAAGAAACAGGCAAAAATCAGTAAATCAATATGAATTTTTAGCAGCTCAAACGTCACTGCCACTAAAGTGGTGATGAGATGGCTGCACCACATTTTGCAAGGCTTTTGACATGATCTCACATAGTATCCTAGTACCCAAATTGGTGAGCTAGGGATTGGGTATGCAGATGGTCAAGTAGGAGGAAAATCGGCAGGATTGCTGGGCTCAAGGGGTTGTGCGATCAGGGGTATAGTACTAAATCCAGCTGTTGGCTGGTTACTCACTGTGTCCCTCAGGGACAGATACTGAGGCCTATGTTGGTTAACATCTCCGTTAATGACCTGGATGATAGGAAGTTCATGCTCAGCAAGCCTGCCAATGATGCCAAGCCTTGAAATGGTAGATATCCTGGAGGACATGCTAAGCAGAACCTGGAATTCTCCACAGGCTGGAAAAAAGGGGTGGCAGGAGCCTCAGAAAGTTTAACAAGGACAGGTCCAAAGTCCTGGTAGAGAACAACCTCCTGCAACGCTATAGAGAGTGGGATGAGTGGTTGGAAATTAACTTTGTAGAGAATATTTATGTGTTGTCTGCAACTGCCTCATGGAAATATATGGAGAAGACAGAGCCAGACTCTTCCAGGAAGTGCACAGTGACAGGACTGGAGACAACAGGCACAAATCAGGACATGGGAATAAGAAACAATTTTCATTGGAAAATTTCCATTGCATCAGAACAGGTTTCCCTGAGAGATTGTGGAGTCCCCGTCCTTGGGAGCTACTCAAAACTCAACTGGTCAGTGTCCTGTACCATCTGATCTGGTTGGATCCATTTTGAACAAGAAGTTGGGCTTGATGGTCCCTTTCAAGCCCAGTTATCCTGTGATTCTCCAATTCTATAAATATTGGGTAGTCTTCAGCTGCAGGAGTTATTAATACAACAGATGTATTTTCCTTTGTCAGTAAGACATGTTGTAATTTCCATGGTAACAAGCAGAATTCCTCTCTCTCAGTTTTTCCTACTTGTTAGATTACCATATTTTAAGAAGACCTAACTGAAGGTGTAGGAGTTCCTAATTACTACAGGATTATCATGTTGGTTTTTTTCCACAATGCTGTACTATTCAGTTATGCTATCAGATGGGGATTTTGGAAGGCAACATTCAGAAAACTGTCTTCATAGTGGCTGTTGGTGCCAGCAAAAAATGTGGAGAGACATTTCGTCTTCTGTGTGTTGCTTATTGCACAAAAGTAGCTAGAGAAAAGGAAACTACTCTGATCTCCTTTACCAGAGTCTGACTGGTGACCTTCCACATGAGAACAACTGGACTTCAAATGAGTTATTCCTGGTTTATACCGTAAGAAGGCAATCAAGTTCACCGTAAGGAGACAATGAAGTTATATTCCTAGGTTTAAAACTACTAATAAAAACCAACAAATGGTTAAACGTTTAACATGTCTTGCTGTGGAGAGGAGCAATTAGGCTTTAGATGTCTACTGCAATCTTTTATTCTGTTGCTCTGGCTTTGTGTTGCTTTTTGTCTGATTTAGAAAGATACTCAGTTTCACCGGTGTCTGCTGTGCTGTAAAATGAAGGCTTTACTAACTGCTATTTACCTTAATAGTTTTCAGATTGCATCCCACATAGCTACAAAAAGGGAAACATCAGCTATATTTACAATGTCAAGAAAGACAACATTATTTTTCCTTAAGCTTTCATCTTGTTTGCTCCCTTAAAAACACTAAAAATGAATAGAAAAGAATTTCCTGGGGAAAACTCTGAAACACTTAGATAAAATAGAAGGAAATGACAGTGAAAGAGAATGACAGGCCTGTGTGTCATGGATGGGGGTGGGAGACTTCAAATTATGAAGCAGAGGGTAAGAAGCAAAGTGTTTCTTCATAGTCAGTGGCTAAAAAGTCATGACACTATTAATCATTTGTATAGGACAAGAAATGTGCATGGCTCTGTACTGTGAAAGATAAACAAATAGATGGATCTGTCATGGGTTTACATTTTAAAGGAAGGGGAAAAGTCAAAGGAACACAGCACTGCACATGTAACCATCACAGCTTTCAAGTTTCAGAGAACAGTTGAAGTTTTCATAAGGTCAGGAGTAGCTACAGTTGAGAAACGCTTTCTGAGCAACTTCTGTCAGAAAAAGCTGTTTCAAATCAACCTATTTCTCTCCTGCAAAGCTGTACTGATTTCAGTGAAAATTTCTGCAGTCAGACAGGGTTTTACTTCAGAAAAGATTCAGGTTGCATTTTGGAATCTATTCTGGGAAAAAAAAAAAGTTATTAGATGATATTACATAAATAATGTAAGCTGTACTTGTAAATGTTTCTGGGCACCTGCAAGCTTATGTTTCTTGCCATCCCTAGCTCTTCATCTGTCTAGTGTAACATGTGACTTAGATTTGATTTATACTGAAACATTTTGGGAAGAAGAAGTTGGTATATATGCTACTTATCTTTATCCAGGTAAGTTGGCTGCTCACTAGGAAGCCAGTGTCCTTGCGTCAGCAGCAGAGAATGAGATGTAAGCGTCTTTGTTTTCTGTGATGGTGATTCACAAGAACAGGGAGAGTACATTTGGAGGCTGAGACAATTACTGCCCTCCCTTTGCTAAAAGGGGATCCTACAAAATCTTGAGCTTGGAAAACATTTTTCTAAGGCAATATGTCAAATTACTTTTCAGTGACACAAACAACAGAACAAATATCAAAGTGCCGCTCTCATTAAAGTGGATTTCAGCCAGCTTTAGGACCAACCAAGCAGCTTTCTCATGCCTCTCTCCCATTGATGAATTAAGTCAACTCCCCTATTGGATTCCTAAACTGGACTAGCTAGGGATATGCCACACTCCCCAGCAGAAAGCTTTTACTAAATCACAGTGTTCGTGAGTCACATCTAACAACTGCTGCTGCTAAGAGCATATTTGGCAGAGGGATCGCATTGTTATACCCTTCTGTTTTGTATATCATCAGCTGGAGTTATTTTTCAGAACAATGCTGAATGCCTATTACATACTGCTTCAAGCATGTCAGTATATATAAATATTACACTGACCAGCGATATTTCATTTTCTTGGATCTCATTAAAGGAGTCAGGGAGGTAATATTTATATTTTCGAGATGCAAGGTGGCCCTCAGGGATGTGAAGCCAAATTAATTTGAAAGTTGATTAGGTAAACTGCATTTAATTCCTTCTTGTATACTGTTTTTAACAACTAAACTTTTATGTATCTTAATTCAAATTCAAAGGGAGTTTAATCAAATCAAATTCACACTACCTTAGCACCTAGTCTAAAGCTGTAAGAATGCTCCACTTTAAATGCACACCTTTACGTAATTCAGACTCATCTTCTCAATTCTGGTCATGTTGTCAACCTGCCAGATGAATTTCTGCATATTCTAACTTGTTTTCTTTTAATAAATACAACATTTCTAGGCTAGAAGATGCTGGTAGCTGTGAGAGTTCATAGTTTTGACATATCAATGACCTCAAACATCAGTATAGCTGGCTAGTATACTCTCAGATAATTGCATTGAAAAAAATAATTAAATAGCCTTTTGCTTAGCAACAAATGAAGTGGTAGAAACTGTTGCCCAAATCAGAGACCAGCAATGTGCTAAGGAAAGCCTGGACTGCACCAGTGAAAAAGCTTGCTCTGGGACATTTTTGCAAACACAGGTGATGGGTTCAGACAAGATCACAGAGCGGCACATGTGTGAGCGTGAAGTCAACCTAACAAAAATGCAGTCAAAAAAGAGTTAGGGCCAGCCAAGGAAGTACCAGCAGCATTGCCCTGGAAGAAATCCAAAGAGGGAGAGAAAGTTCTAATTCTGGACAGAATGCTGGCTTAAAACAGATTTGATTTTCTGATCAAAGAAACTACCTCCTGTTGTTTGTCCCTACTGTATTCAAAGAGACAGAATTCTGTATACTTTCTTGGTAAATAGAGAGCAACACCCCCCCCAAATCTCAAACTCTCCAGATTTAACTTGTTTTACATCAAGACACATGGCTCAAAGGAGGGTTATATGCCTGGGATTACTTGATATTTAGTTCGTAGCTATTGTTTTTCTAAAATCTGCTGCCTTTGTTAACACTATTCCTCAGTGTCTGTTGCACAGCTGCAAGTGAGTACCGATCTTTGGCAGAAAAAATGGTCATCTCAAGAATCTAAACACCACTCATTTTTTCTCCTTGCATATTGTGCATTGATGAAAACAGCAAGACAAGTCACCATTTTCTTTTTCTCCCTGCACTACTCCCTGGCAATGTGGAGCACCCCTCTAGAAAGGCATAGAATCATAGAATCATCTATGAATCTTAAAGACCTTTAAGATCATCAAGTCCAACCGTTAACCTAACACTGCCAACTCCACCACTAAACCGTGTCCCTAAGCACCACCTCTACATGTCTTTTAGATACCTCCAGGGATGGTGACTCAGCCACTTCCCTGGGCAGCCTCTTCCAATGCTTGACAACCCTTTTGGTGAAGAAATCTTTCCTGATATGTGATCTAAACCTCCCCTGGTGCAACTTGAGGCTGTTTCCTCTTGTCCTATCTCTTGTCACTTGGGAGAAGAGGCCGACTCCTATGTCACTACAACCTCCCTTCAAGTAGTTGTAGAGAGTGAGGTCTCCCCTCAGCCTCCTCTTCTCCAGGCTAAACAATCCCAGTTTCCTCAGCCATTTCTCACAAGACTTGTGCTTGAGACCCTTCACCAGCTTCATTGGTCTGCTCTGGACACACTCCAGCACTTCAATGCCTTTCTTGTAGTGAGAGGCCCGAAACTGAACACAGTATTTGAGATGGGGCCTCACCAGTTCTGTGTACAGGGGGACAATCGCTTCCCTAGTCCTGCTGGCCACACTATTTCTGATACAAGCCAGGGTGCTATTGGCCATCTTGGCCATCTGGGCATATATTCAGCCAGCTGCTGACCAACATTCCCAGGTCCCTTTCTGCCGGGTAGCTTTCCAGCCACTCTTCCCCAGGCCCGTAGCGCTGTGTGGGGTTGTTGTGACCCAAGTGCAGGACCCGGCACTTGGCCTTGTTGAACCTCATACAGGTGGCCTCAGCCCATCAATCCAGCCTGTCCAGATCCCTCTGTAGGGATCCTACGCTACCTCAAGTATACCCTTGAGGGTTCCTACTGTCTAGCAGATCAACACTCCCACCCAACTTGCTGTCGTCTGCAAACTTACTGAGGGGATGTTTAGGACAAGGTCCTCATTCCTGGGAGAAGCTCCCTTGGTGCTGCCTTGGGCTGCTTTCAGCCAATGTGAATCCACATCCTCCTCTGCGACACAGCAGCTTTGTGAGAACACTCCTTGCCTGAGCTCACCTCTCAGTCTTCTGGGAAGCTATTGGAAATGATCAGCAAGTTGTGAATCAGCAAGATGCTCATGGGGATTTGACTTAAAAACACCACAGTCACAATGGTGAAGCAGCTTGGAGGGGACCTTATTGTGCCTGAAGCATGATATTCTTCTATGAATACTCTTTATTGCTAATGTGGATTTGTCATCTCTTTGGCTTGGATAAATACACTGTACACCACACAGCCTGGGTATTAATGAACTTCCAATATTTTTAATTCCCCTAAATGCTTTCTTGTCACTGATTTTGATTTGCAATTACCCAACTGAGCAGTATGGCAGATGTCCAATATCTACCACCTTGCTATCAGGGTTGGAATGTAAACCAGTCCCACAGCTACAAGCATGATACAATGGTGAGTAAAAATTATGAGAGTGTGAGGGTATGAGCAGTAACAGAAGACCTTTGTTTCAGTTGGAAACTAAAATATAGGCTCCCCATTTCTTTCCTCCTGCTATTCCAAGCCTCTCCTTCCCCTTCAGATAAGGAGCTAAGGAGACTTTCATACAAACACATGGCTTGAATTGGTGCCTTGGTGTTCTTAGATGGGACAGATAGTTCTTCTAACTTGCAGTCCTCCAGGAAGAATATTGTGCATCAGCTCAAGTGACCAGTTGAACTCATTGCAGGTTGATGTAGCCTTTTTTTTTTACACAGGATTAAGAGTTTCCATGAGGGCAGAAAGGGAGAGGAAGAAAGTGATTTCATATAACTAGTTTAACTCACAGATGATGAAGGCCCTTTTAATAGGTTAGCATTCTTTACAGCAAGATGAATGTAATCAGTGGCACGTTGAATTCCAATTTAGATTACCACCTCCCATGGCCCATTTTATTTACCAAGGATTTCCAAATCACATATTTGCATCTGAATATGGGGTAGGTGCTGCTATAGAAGCTGTAACAGCAATTCCCATTACAAGAACTCCTTTCTATCTTTCCAGGATTCGTCATGGGTAATAATGTTTTTGCACAATGAAGCTGAAGTACAGGCTTGGGTCAAGACCCATATCTTTACGGGGTCAAACTGTTCTTTATCTAGCTCAGCATCTCTGACTGCCTGCACTGCTGCTCAGGCAGAAGAAGAAGGAAGTTTGCATGTCAGGAAGATTGCTTCCTATTGCAGCATGAATAACCCAACTGGTAGCAAGTTGGCTGTGTGCCATTCAAAATTGAACAGCCAAGTCAAACTGTGTCAGATTTGCACTTTAGCAGGGTAATGCTGCCTAGTCAGACACCGGCACAGGAACATTTTCCAATCAGAGTCTGCTCACCCATGAGAGGAGGAAGAGAGAGCAAAGGAAGTTTGGCAGTCAGAAACCTTGTTTTATCTTCTGTTGTGAATAGCCAACTGGCACCTGGTCAGGCATTCGAAGTTGAAAGGTCTAGTGGCACCTGTTTTAGGTACATCCCTTCCTCAGTTAATGGGCTGAAAGAGTAAGCGTCAGGCAGCAGCCTCAACTGACAGCTAAAGCCGTTTTCCGTTTCAGCCATGTGGTGGATTACATTGATCTGCAAGTTCTGCATGTACATCCTGCCTATGGGCACACAGCTCAGGTTGATAAACTCATCTCCGGCAGATGAGACAACTGGTGTCTTGGCTGTTAGGCCCAATCTGCTGCCCATTAAAGACAGGGCACAGGCCTGGAATGCTGTTCATACATGCTGAACAGGCTCCATGAAGTCCTCTGTACTCTCATATCTGTTATGATTGGTTTGTGGTAAAGTGAAAGTCAGTTCTGAAAGTCAATTCTATTTTCCTATGGATCACAGTTTTAAAATTTACCCTTTTAGGAACAACATCCCTGAGATGGCTAAAGACAAGATAATGAAAACTTTTGTTTAAAGGTGGAGAGTGCAATTGCATCTGCCATAAATAGGAAGCTACTGTTACTTTCTGGCACAGTGAACCTTAGCATGTTCTTCAGCAGTACAGTTAGGGCAGCAAGCATTTTGCTCTATATTTTCGTTTGGTCTTATAGACTGACTAACATAATGGCCTACTGCTTCCCACCTGAAGAGAGGACGTGCCAGTTGTGTCTGCGTAGAGGAAAGAATAAAAAACAATCAAAAGGAAGAAAGAGTAGAAAGGTCAACAAGATTGCTAGAAAAGACATGGAGCACAGTTTGACAGCACTTAAGGCCTGTGATGCTATTCCTCCTCTCACAAAGGAGAGCTCTGTCATAACAAAATGTGTATGCTAACAGAACATTATTTGGATTGTAAAGTCAAATGCCCAAAGATTGGCAGAAGAGAAAGTAAAGATGGTGTGAGGAGGAGGGTTCTGACCAGGAGTGGAATGGGTTCGAGTGCCTCCATCGGTGTGGAAACCAAGTCAACTCAGCCATTTGAGGGAGTTTCATCAGTGGAAGCAGTGAGGTAGAGAGAGGTAGTGAGTATGTCCAGAGGGAAGACGCCCTGTTTCTCCAGTGCTTGGAGGAAAAACCGAGGTTTTGATATGTAACTTTGCTTTAAAGGTGTTGTAAACCTGTAGTGAAAAATGAGAAGAGGAGCATAAGGACTGGTTATCCTTGCCAGATGTTTTCTGGAGGTGCTAGGAGAAGGGCTTGTACACTGCAGTCGTGAATGACCTCACAAAATGGAGGCAGGGCTAAATGCAGGGAGAAGTTAGAAGATGTGAAATAATACGCAACTGTGACTTACGCACACTTATGACTGCACATTTCTCCCCTGATGAGCTCTGGGGCTGGTTTTCAACAAAGCTGGTTGCTCCCAAAAGCATTCATATTCTCCTGAAAGGCACGTTTCTTAAAATAATTCCTGCCAATGCACAGAGCAGGTCAAAACAAACCCTGTGTCTTCCATCTACTCAGATTGAGCTTTATGAGAGAAAGTGTAAGTGGTTACTCCTAGTAGTGGTAATGCACAGATGTAGTGTAGTCCATATTTGTATGCCTTTTGCATTGCCACCTCCCATCAGCAGGACGCTGACCCCCAGTGCCCTAACCTTGCTGTGGGCCACTGGGCAACCCTGGCAGCTGTGGTGTGGCCGCTTCGGCCCTGGGAGCCATTGGGTCCATTTGGATCTTGTCACCCTCTAACATGGTGGGGAAAAGCTTCACAGCTTTCCTGTAAAAGCGATTGCAATGGCTTGCACCCCCAACGACCAAGCTGGAAAGCTTTTACTCAGTAGCCCGTTTGTAAAATGCAGTGATCAGGAGGTACAAGCCACGGACATGCCTTGGCTGGAGAGGACAGAGCTGCAGGGTGAGGGAGGTGTGGTTGCGGTGATGGCCTTGCCTCTAGGCATGCTCCTGCGTAACTGAATCAGGATATGAAAATACACTATAAGAAAAAAAAAAAAAAAACGCATAGTAGATATTTAATTAAATGTTTTTGGAGGGTTTTCAAGTTTGAACAGTGTAGGATAGCTTTCTACTTGCTGGGCAACTAGGCCTTGTCTCCACGTTAACATTACAAAGAAGCTGTAAAACGAAAGAAATTTTAGGGATGTTTAATATACAGGTTGGAAGGTGTCTAATATTGGTAAGATTACCTATTTCTTTATCAACTTAGATCTCCAAAACAGTTATACTGTTTTTCCCTCCTCGTCTAACTTTTTTCTATGACTCATGGCAATTCAGGTTGAGATTTTAAGGTCAAAAGTTGAAGACAGTAGAAAACAAAAAATTAAAATGGGGAAAATCTTCAGATGCACAAGCAAATGCCCCTCTCCTTTACACAACAGTAATTGAGCTGCTTGAGTTGCAGAAAAAAGAAAGTCACAGCTTATTTTTGGCTAAGGGATCTTCAACTGTGCACTTACAAACCAGCATTTGCTGAACAAGAGCAAGTCTAGGTTTGCTTTATGAAGCTGTTGTTTTGGGATGATATGAACGGGATGAGATGATCCTTCATATCCTGATTGGCAGGATTTTATGGTCACTGTCAATCCGAAGGGATTTTTTTCACGTGTTTTTGAAAGAACTCACATTTGAAAATGGCTGCATTATAAATTTACTCTGACTAGACTGCTAATTCATGGGATATAAAGATAAAAGAGAGATTAACAATCTTTTTTCACTATGAGTGAATCTGTATGTTCACACTGCCTGCTATTACTCACATACGCAGTCTGTAATCTGAAAAGTGCAAACCCTGAAACACTGAAATATTTTTTTTAAATTAATCTAAAAATGTTTAAATCTGCATTTGCTTAGAAGCAAGGACTAATGTGCTGTACTCGTGGTGCTACCTCTCGAAAATGATACTAAGTGCATCTGGGTCTGTCATTCTGTCTGTTTGTCTATCACACTGGGGTATTCTTTTTTCTTTCAAACATTTCATAAGAAAAGGATGGAGATGGCTTCGCAGCAGTAGTTCAGAGTAGATAACCCTGAACACTTAGGGTCCCCTGTAGGAAGTTGATCCGTGGTCTATGCACTAGGGTCCTGAAGAGTTAATCAGAAAAAGTAAAATGGAAAAAAAAAAAGGAATTTTTTTTAAAAATACAAAATAAAAAAGCAGAACATAAGAAAATATAATTTGCTGGTTTGCCACCATCTGTCAAAAATTAATGCAAGTAATAACTTGCACTTATTCTCCCCAGTATACATGACAACATCTACACAAAAATTGTTTCTACATGGAAGCCTAAAAATGCAGAACTAAAGCCTTGGAAAAATAAACCTGGAAGTATGTGATTGTAAGAAACTGAGGAAGCAGGTCAAACCACCTGCAAGATTATTAGGGTCCTGCAATGAGACTACTGGGGCAATGGAAATGAAAAAACCCTGCATTATCCAACAGGGTGTGAGTAGTTGGCTGGTATCATGCTGCACAGGGGTTGGATCTGCTAAAAAAATTCAGGCAGAAGGACCACTGACCTCACTGCTGAAATCAGGCATGTTAGTGGATATCCTCATCATTTGTTCATTAGTGAAATGGGTGCAGCTATTTAAAATGTATTTGTCGTACAGCTGCGTGTTACAGAAGAGTGAGTGGAACAGGCTGCATGAGCATACCTCATCCCCTTCAGAGTGAAATTAGGCAAGTTTGATACACTTGGGAGTTATATAACTAAAATGAACTAAATGCAGTGGAGTGGGTGACATTCGCTCAATCCTGTTTCATGATCCATTCTGCCGGTTGGCTGTGGGGTGATTGCCTCCTACAGAGTAATAGTAACAAGCATTTGTAAGCTACTGTTGTCGTAAGCAACCCCGGACATTTCTGCCAGGAATATTTCAGAGTGGCATTAATTTTGCTGGTGTCTAGTCTCAGTTGATGGCTCATGTAAAGCCTACCTCATACAAGCGTTTAGAACTTGCAATATAGTTAATCCCAGTTTAATAAAAACTCTCATTAGGGGACAGCTTTTAATTTTTCTCCCTTACATATTTCTTTCTAAGCTCCCAGGCAGTGTTTACGTGTGCACTTATCAGACCTACATCATCTTGGACCTGTTTGGTCTTGGTGCTGCTCTCATAGACCTCCAAGATACATTGTACTAGACACAATCTTCTTTCAATTTTACTGTAACTTTCTTCATGGCAAGACTTCATCATTGTTTTCAGTTTTCATTATACTTATGTGGCTGGCTGGAGGCTTGATTCTGTTTCTTGCACAAATGCTTTAAAAATGATGTAAATTATTTTAAAAAATAATCTTGGCCTATGAAACAAATAAAAAAGATCAAGAGCTAGTGTTTCTAGAAAAGTCCTATAGCTTGCAGTAGAAAATGGCAAGGTCTGTAAAGAATTAAGCAGCTTGCAGAATTCCCTAGCAGGATATCACTCTGTACTGATGGATAGATGTTTTTCTGGATTTATATCTGCCACTTATCTTGCTAAACTATATTTCTTTTACTGACATTTCTGTGATACCTTGTCTGTCATCTTTATACTGTTCCCATCTCCATTAATTTTATAGTAACTCTCCACAGGGTAGAAATGCATTTCTTGTTTTCACACAACTCCATCATTCTCATTTTAGTACACCTCATCTTTTAGTTGGCTATTCAGTGTCTCGATCATAATCTATTCTTTAACAATTTTCCATTCAGAAGTATGAGGGCACTTAAGTACTGAAAAAAATACAGCACAAACAGACAATCCCAGTTCCAAAAACACAAGCCAACATTCTCCAATGATGTAAATTGACAGAGGTCTGTTGAACAAAATTGCTCACACTACAAGAGATTTTTCAATCCAGGAAGTAATTAACTGAAAGGGAATTGTGTATCGCTCCATCCAAATTAAATCGTTTATATGATTGGACTGGATATACATTATTTTTTCAGACAGGGTAAACAGAATGATAGGATACCATAAGTGGCTATTCTATGTTCAGCTGTACTTTCATTGCAGGCTGATCACTAGGGAAATTTATGCTGTATGATTTTACACACCATCATATCGTATCTTGGAACAGCATTAGCAGTCATCCCTATTTAGTGTTTAATCATTTACAACTGCTGAAATGACTAACACCCTGCATGTGTTTTTAGATCACATTTTTTGCATCATGAACCAGTGGGCAAAAACATTTAGCTGTGTCACACTACACAAGCTATAGAGTGTATTAATGGAACAAATTTAGCTAGAGGTTGTGTATGCAGCCTTGTTATTTAAACTAGGATTTTAATATGCTGAAGGTCTAACGCACTGCTACTTGAGAGTGACTTGCTCTTCTCAGACATACCCCATATAATTTCTATCTAACTGGGGTTGGTTTTCCTTCTAATGATTCACCATTTTTTTGTCATATCTTTGATATTAATTTAGCTATCTCCTTGAAAATGCTTTAGATATATGGGACCATTTCACTACAGGCACAGAAAAGTCCCTGTGAACATCTGAGAGATACTCTTTCTCTTTTACTTCATTTCTGCTTGTTTGAAGACGTAAGTGAGCATAGCTCGGTTTTCAACAAAAATGAAAAGGAAATTTGTGAGAAGGATGAAACCCGTTTTTCTAAATTGTATTTTTGTGAGTGGCAAAGGGGAAATTTTGAGATTCACTGAGTCACATGGGAATGAACTAGGTCACTCCCCAACATCCTTCTCCTCCTCATGTAGAGGTAGCTTATAATCATTATAGCTGTTGTTACCTGCAATCAAAACAGAAGGGGGAAAAAAAAAAAAGAAGAAAATAAAAACGGACAGCAAAAAAGGCTTAGTTCTATTTTATTTAGCCACTTACATGTATTGCTAGTGTTTGTATAGGCCTTCTTGCACTTTTTAAGGTACATACCTCTGAGAATTAGAAACTGAATCTCTCTATTTTCTTTATTATTTGAGTTATTTTACAGCCAACATTCCAGTTCCTTTCTCTCTGTGCTGAAAATCAGCTTAAAATGTTCTCTCTGAAGTCTGTTGATGTCAATTCCATCAGGATCCCATTAAACCAAACAAATCCAGGAGTATACTCATCACTTTAAAGTGATGCTTTCTATTAGAAAAAGAAACTCTGAGCTTCTGAGTTCAGAGTCTTCTGCTTATTCCTTAAGTTACAAAGGTATTCCTGCTTTCTTAACGTCAATCTTATAACAAGTTTGGGTAGTTTTTCCTGTCTTTTTACACGATGCAGATCTTTGAAACATCTTTAAGATAAGGATTACATCTTTCTTTTTTAGCTTGTCTGAGGCCAAGTTAACAACTGCTGTAATCATTCCAGAGCATTCTTCATGTCCGCCCTGCAGTCTGTAATAACAGAGTGATCTCTCTGCATCAGAGGACCTGGTAGCTCTTTTGCCCTTGTCTTCTAACTAGTCCCCTATCATTGATTTAGGCTTCCCTTTACAAGGACCACTCTTCAGTGGTGCTGAGTGAAGTATGACCTTGTCAGACCAGCCCCGTGCATTTACTATCTAAAACAGCTAGAGCGCCAAGAACCCCAGATCCATTTCAATACAAAGAACAGCAGCTTCTCCAGTACATATTTATTTGCTTAAATTAATACAATACTTAACACATGCTTTAATTATTGAGATAGAAAGCCAGAAACTAGATATTCACAGAGTTGGCCCATTTCTTGAGTTTGGGCTTTAAATAGTAACCTGGTGTTCTATATGAAATACACACCACATTATTTGCAAAATCTGTTAGGAGTACAAAACGTTAGCTCTGTTACATCTCGTTCAGCTAAGCAGACATGACTTACTTTCAAAACTGTTAATAATTATTAAAAACTTCTTGGAATAATAAATATAGTACTTATATTACTTCTTAACTGTACACTCATAACAGCAGAGTCCAGCAGCACCATATGAAGAGAGAAATCAGAGAATAGCTAGTGGACCAACACAGAGCTGTAAAAAAGTGGGTACAGTAGCATTACTTGGTCTTTCCAGTAACTTGTTTTATAGGACACAGCACAGGATAAATTCTGTTATAATATTATCATAAAGTGTTTTATCCTTTGCGCTGCTGAACACAGAGCACCTGTCTTTGCCTTCACACACTGGAGGCTGCCTGGCAGCCAGGAGAACTCAGGTTCACAAGGAGATGGCTGAGTTCCTGTGATCAGACTCAGAACAGCTTGTTCCAGGGTTACCTACAACTTCACTTTCTCAGTAAGTAAGTTGTATTTATTTATCCTCAAATGTTACTAACCCATCTTTTCATCCACCTACTCTGTTCTATGCAGTGTCTTGCAGAATTTCCCCTGCTGCCCTTAACAGCAGAAAAGCCTCTGATTTAACAAACCACGCGCCTTCACTTGTCCAGACTCATTATGGTGTGGCCAATTTACCTTTCCTCAGCAAGGCTTCTTGAAGCATCTCAGTTTGTATGAGTTTGGAAAGCGTATAGGTTGTATGAATTTGTGGCCACTTTTATTTGCTCTGCTGCTCTCCAAGAGGAGGAACTTAGGCTTCATATAATAATGCAGGGAAATGGTATGGATGTAATTTAATACAGAGGAGGTGGAGACGGTGCCTTGATTTCATGTGTTGCCACAAGCTGGAAATTCAAATAGTAGAGAAGAGTCAGATAAATGTGTTGGTTTGGTTTCTTTTTCCACAACATAGGAAGAAGAAAGTAGATAAACTCAGATTACAAAGAAGGAAAAAAAGAAAATATATCCCCAACAGTCCAGGACAGACACAATATCTCTGCAGGACTTCTAAGCTTCTATTCAAAGCAAAACAAGGAAGCTAATCCCTCAAAAGTTAGAAATGGGAAATAGCTTCATTATGAGAGCAAATTTTTATAAAGCATTTTCAAAGCTATTAAAAAGCAAAGGCTGTTACTGTCTGTTCCCAAAACGGTGCCAATGTAAATAGCGTGAAAATAACTTATGTTTGAAAAGCAAGGTGCTTGACAATGAAGGTTGTTATTTCACTTTTAATTTGTCCCTTGGGACCTCTTTGCAACAAGTTTCTTACACCCAGCTGCATTACGTTCTGCAGTAGAGAGGACTATCATCTCCTAATCTCTTTGCTTGGGTCACTTGACACTGTCTCCTTATCTCAGTAACAGTTTTGTTTGCAATTACTCTGACTGGTGACTTGCAGTTTTAGATGAGTTCTTTACTATTCTGACATGAATTAGGCTTGGATGTTTGTGAATTATCTTAGTGTGACTATGTGACTGGGCACAGTCTCAAGGCCTCATTGTAATGGAATATCCTCCGCTTTCTAGGAAGAATGCAAGAAAAGGGGTTCACATTATAAATTATTCCCAAATAGCATTGCCATTCTGGGGACTTCTACTGCTTTCCACCTATTTGCATGTGGGTGGCTGTTAACTTTTCTTCCAATGAGAAGTGGGATTTTAGAAGTCGATAAATTGGCTGCAGTGATGTTTTGTTGAAAGTGTTTGGGTTAACCATTCAGACAACCCAGAACCGTTTGCAGTGATTTCCCTCCCTAAGGACAAGTCTGGCACTTTCCCTCATGAGGTCTGTAAGGAACCTCTGGACTGCAAACTTCCAGTAGACATAATTTTTGTGGTTACAATGTTATCTACTGGGAACTGAGCTCTGCTGAAAATGTTTCCTTTGCTCTATTTGCCTGGGGTGCTCTTGATATGTAATCATTTGTCTGTTTCTTCATAGGGATTGTCTAGCTGTCCCATAACACTTTCCAATGCACAAGCAACAGGGCTTTGCAATGGAAGGGCTGCATGCCTTTCTACTTTGCCCACCACAGAAGTGAAGGGACTTCCTAAGTTCAACTCATCTGCGTGATCACCGTTGTAGAAATTGCAACCAGGTTCCTGACTCCTTGCTTATTCCTCTTATCATAGGAACTATTAAGGCTGCAAAGGTGGAGTGGATTGGTCTTGAATCACGCACAGCTGGAAACTACACCACCTTCACAGAGACATTTCTAAGAGTCAGTGGCTCCCAGCTCTTGGCTGTGAATATTCTCAAATAGGAGCTTTTGTCTGGCAGAGACAAGATATTGCAAAGACAGTAACCGAAGCACTTGTTCCAATTTCTAAGAGACAATGTCCCAGAACATGCTGAATTTCTACCTGATCATATCCCCTCTAGTCTAAGAAATAATACAGTTACACACATTACTGCGAAAATTTTCTGATTCTTCTGCTTGACTACAATGTCTTCCTTGAAAGAAAGATGGCTCCTTTTTCAAAAGGTATTACCTTGCAGTGGAAGCAAGGAAGCTGAATGTATATGATAAAACAGTTCATCACTGAAAAAACATGACTATGTACCTCAGAAATTTTGAAAGAAATCGGTAATGCTAGGCCAAAAGTGGCCTACATTCCACTTCAATTTGGTACACCCTTTTTACTTTAAAAAAATATGTACATTAGCTGTAGAGTTAACTACACTTAGAAGAGTTATCTGTATGTTACAGCTTCTTTTTTCAACATCTTTTTCTGCTCTTCATTCAGAGTCTTTTTTATGCCATGTTCAAGCCCTGAAAAACGAAACCGACTTCTGCAACCTCAGACTACACAAACCCAGTTTTATATGATGAATAAGGGCTGTTGCCCTGTGAGCGCTGATTAACTGGTAGGTGTGAGAATTACTAGTTCTGTAAGGTGAGTGGTTTCTTATAATGGCAGAGAGCTGCAGCTACATGGCTCTAGCCTTAGCAAGCCATAAGTATATGACTATATTGAATTATAACTTGCTATATATAGAGCACAATTGCAAGATATTTCAAATCAAGAACTTGGCAGATAAGTGAAGAAGGTAGTAATATTTGGAAAAGATGTACCATATATGTAGATTTTAATATTTTGAGCTGGGATGTCAGAATGACATAGGACTAATTAAAGGACTAATTAAATCTTTATTTCCTTATAAGCAATAGGATGGTATGGGGCTGTTTGTCATCTATCTTGAAGATACAGGAATCAAGGTGCTGGTCAAACTATTCATGCAATTAATGGAATGTGCTTAATGGAATGTGCTTTTAGCATCTTTGTTACGAACGTATAATTGCATGGGAATCAGAGGATGAAAAGTTGGGAATGATTCAGTAAAAAGAGTGCAAGTGGAATTCTTCTGAAAGGCCTGGAGCTTATTAGTTAAGCCATGTTTATAAGGGAAAATTTCTAACTAACTCTGGTAAGAGGAAATCCAAACCCAGTTTTCCTTTGTGAGGTACTGCTTGCCCTGTAAGGGCTCTTTTCTGGCATACCTTCTAAAACAAAATCTGATCAGACCTGTGTATTTCAAAATCGTCCTAGCTAGCCAAGATAAACTGAAGAGATAAATAGCAAAATTGCATCATTTTCTCAATGAAATTACTCTTATTGCTTTATGTGTAATTACAGCAAGACTTGCAAATGCTACATGCTGCTGCTGCTCGTTAGATGTATTGGTCTGAACAGACAGTAGAACAAAATGTCAAGTCCATGCTATTTTACTTGAAGAATTACTGAATACTCCCATACTGACTGAAAAATAGCAAAGCACAAACACCCCTTGTGCTAGAGGAAAAGCTTCTGTGGCCGTAACAAATTACAGTCCTTTCAAAGCCTTACAGAGCTGCCTTTCACTATCTTACAAGTCATTAACATTTCATCTTAAATTGTTTCCCATTTCTCATTGTAAGTGGTTGAACTAACAGTCACTTCAGTATATGAAAGTATTTGGACTGTGTTAGTTCTAAGAGTGACAGCACTTTTATGCACACCATGTTTAACAGTACTCTTGCTTATACTGTGAAATACTTTGTATTTTCAGATTTTTTTTGAGACATATGGTTAGAAGTGTTCATATATGTTTAGCCAGATAATAAATCAAATGCTGAAGTATGTTGGGTTTTGATAACTAGAAAATTGCATATAAGTCTCTACCACCCCAGATAAATGAAAATAAACTTCTGCACCCACTCCATTGTCTGCTTATACATCAAACAGACAAGTATGAAAATGTTATCGTTCAATATCTATTGCATTTCTTGGTGACCTTGGACTGCTTTATTCTTTTAATGTATATGTTTTACCTTGAATTATTTTTATTAATTTGGCTTGTTTATTTCTAAAGACTACTACAAACCTCCAGGCTTCGGTAAATTACAGTTCATGTTAAAAGCTATCTGGTTCCCATTTTCCAGCTGTTTTAAAATGTCCTTTTTAAATGCCTATAAGCATTGTTTGTTTTTCCATTTTTCTTTCCAGCAATTCTTTCAAACTTTTGTTCCTGTGCTTGAAATACAAGTAATCAGAGAGAGAGTGGCCAAGTCTGGCCTTGTCAAAGGATCTGAAGCTGAGGTGTTCTTTGTTGTTTGCAAGGTCTCTCTCCCCTTGGCTCTCCTGTTTGTCTGAATTTCCTATTCTCTTCTCCAGTCCTCCCTCACTTGGCACTTCTTCCTTCTCATTGCAGTAGGACTCTTTGAAGTCCTTCATCGTGCACTCAGATTTGCCAGACAGATCTTGAACCACGTACAGCTTGTTGTCATCATGGTGGTACATGGCAGGGCTGTACCGCTCTGCCTCATAGCAGTTGTCTTCCTCTTCTTCCTGGCATGAGCTTCCCTTGGCACTCTCTCCATCTGAATGAAATGAAATTCCCTTTCCTTGGCTTTTCTGGGAAAGATCAAAGGGCTCTTCCTGTTCCAAACTTCTCAAGACATTTGTCTGGGACAGAGCAATTCTTCCTCTTCCAAAACCTTGTTGTGGTTTGAGGGGAGGAGAAAAGGAACAATTTATATATAGCAAATTTTACTACATGATACATGGTTAAAATACAAAATGTGAGGCAGCCTTCTATTTCATATTTTACCTTTTTTCTTCCACTCAGCTATCTTGAGTATTTTACGGCATCTCATTGGAGATGCTGTTAAAAGGAATACTATTGTATACACTTCACAGCTAAGTCAGAACACAGAAAACATTGTGCTGTGCATGCCAGACACTTGATGAGGGAGCAAGGAATAAAAGTGAAGTGGCCTAGCCTCTTGTAAACTATTTTTGCTAGTGAACCTACCCACTTCCTCTTTCCTATTTTTTTTTTTTTAATGAAAACTTTGATCTAAAGCATCACAGGCCATAATCAAAGTCCCAGGTTTTGTACATTTTTTTTTCCTAGAGGACTGGAGCAGATTTAAAACATGTTAATGTGTTTGTTCTATGGACAATCTGGATCAAAGTTACTACCTTAAAAATGAGAAGACATTCAAGTCTCAGCAGCCTACGACCACCACTCTCCTTCATTTTTCCACATTTATCCACTGAGAAGCCACTCATGCCACTGAAAAGCTGTGCGCACTAGCTAGTGCTTCAGCTTGAGGAAATCATTACAAAAAAATCATGATCTTGCGATGTGCAGTCTGAGTCTGAGTCTGGGCCTGGTTTGTCTTAACACGTGTCAGAGTGTCTCCTTTCTGGCTAGAAATCTGGATATTACCCAGGAGGCATCTGTGGACTCAAATATGCTCTGAGCATCAGGATGCACCGAAGGAGTTTCAGGCACTGCAGGCATAGCCCATCTTCATTAAAAGAATGGTGACACTACTGGGATGAAGATTTCAGCCAATAGCAAATATCCACGAAAGCCGCTGTTTTACTTGCTTTGGTTTGGTTTGTTTTGCTCTGGTTTGTTTTTTTTCCCCTCTGTAACTGAATCCACTTTCTGCAGGATCTATGCAGCCTCATTAGATACAGCTGCTACTGTGCAACAGGTTGCATTTTTTAAAATGGTTCATGAGCAGGTGGCAGCCCTTACAAATTTTCTTGTGTCTGATGAGCCTCAAGGGCTGAAGAATCTCTGTGTACCGAAAAGCTCTTAGGCTGTCTTCAATTACAAGCAATTGTGTAACGAGCACGGTGCTGTAGGAGGTTTACAGAAAAAAAAAAAAGAGAGCACCATTTATTTCTTTACCTGTTAGGATCTTTGTAAATTTTATGCCAAATGTCATCAGAGTGTGTGCTTTACACACATGCTAGGCTGGCCTAAAGCCTGAATTTGAGGAACACAAAGAAACCTTACCCATGAAAGAACTATTTATCCAGAAAGTCTTAACAGACAAAATATCTTGGATACTCAATCTCTCAAAACAGTCCTCCCTAATTCTTTAGATAGCATTGGCATGTGTGCCGTATGAGACTAACTTTAGGAAGTGTATGTGGAGGGTGGGAGATAGGAAATACTTTGCAGAATACCCTGGGTAGTCAAAAATCCATATACTTTGACACAGGGGAGGAGTATCTCCTCCTGTCCACATGCTTCTTTGTAAACTGGGTATTGAGCTCATCGCCTTCACTTAACGTCAGCTATGTCAGGATGGTACAAAATAACCATATCTTGAGCACAAAGCCTCCTGAACGTAGAGCCATTCAGGCTTCCATTCCCATTGCAAACTGGAATCCAATAAGCAGTGAGCGAGACCCATGAAATTTTCTAGATTTCTTGCTTCTGTCAGCTTTGAATGAATTTATTACTTATGATGTACCTCAAACATGACAAAAAAAACCCCTATAGACTCCTGACGAGAGATGTGTTTGGAGTAAAATATCTGCTTGTCCATGGCTGCACGGCTGTGGTCTATCAGCCTCTGGGAAGCAAGCCCCTTGAAACTGCAACATTTACTAAAAAATAATGGAACTACTCCTTCAGTTGGGAAGATTATGTCATCCAATCATTCCCCTGGCCAACTACATGTGCCACGGTCTCACTAAGGCTGAGTCTCCACCAGTTCACCCCCATTTGTGTCTCAGCGTACACAATGCTGCGAGAAGCTCTGCAGTGCTGTGAATATTGCGCGTTCTCACGGTGATAGATGGGGAGCCCTGAGGTTAAGTACAAGAACATTTGGTATAGCTTGATAAATCCTCTGCTCTCACACTACTGACCATACTCTCCCTAGTACCTGATGACAGCAACTTAGTGCACTAAAATTATTTCCTTTGTGCTCATAAAAACTGTCTCATTTCGTCTCCATCTGTTAATCCATCTCTATCTGTACCTCTGTGTCATCAGATATGTAGTCTGAAAGGTCTCCGAGACAAGGGTCGCTACCTTGGGGATCTCTGATCTGTAGCACTAGAGTAATATAGATAGTTAATAACAACTTCCCAGGCTTACGGGATTTAATCTCTTCCAATAGCATTGGATCTATGGTATAAGAACATGAATCGGTGGTACAAAACCCCTTTGGGTTTACTGGTACACAACTTCAAGCCTCTCAGAGAATAACCTTGCTGAAAAATATTACCTTGAGAATGAAATCCTCTTTCCATGACTCCATGTTTGACTTTCATGTGCCTGGTTAGGTTCCCCTTCAAGGTGAATTTGCTGGGACAATAGAGGCACTTGAAAGGCTTACTGTCCGAGTGCAAGTGCATATGTCCCATTAAATTGTGCATTCTGTTAAATTCCTTTCCACACAGCTGTCAAAAACAGTAAAAATGAAAATCATTAGTTCAAAGGGGTACTTCCAAGGAGAACATTTTAAAAGGAAATAGGAACTATCTACTCTTCTCAGCTTGAGCCCTGGCAGCTTCTAGATGCAATTTGTTTTTTTCAAAGATACAGGCAAAAATCCTACAGACAAGAATGTGCGGTTGAGTCTGATCTATCTAGGGCCTTCTGCGCTCCTGCCATTTTTTAAATTTGGTGAGTGGGACACACAGCCAAGGATTTCCCAAAAGCAGGGAGTGGTGTTGTAAGGAGGGGAGAGACTTAGGTGCGTAAACTGGAAGGCTCTTAACTTGAATGAAATTCAAAGTATAACTTACTGCCCTGGTGAACCATTTCATTTGTAGTTTATAAATCTAGCCTTTAATCAAGAACAATGCCAGGCAGAGATGGAGATACAAAATAAAACCAATGAAGCGTTTCTGTGAAACAGTCAAGCAGAATATTACTTCTCCTTAAGTGGAAATGAAATGGCGGCACATTTTGCTTAAAGCTAGAAAAAGCAATTCCCTTTTTTCTTTGTTTCTTGCTCCCCCATTTTTCTCTGATCCTCTTATCTTCTGTTTACCAACTTCTGTGTTTCAGTGTCTCTGGTGAGTAAGCTGGAATTTAAACAGTCATGGGGATGCAAGAATGACTCAGCTTTCCCTGAAACATGTTCCTGCCAGCTCAAGCCATTGATCATGCAAGTTTCCCTTTGATGAAACAATAAGGGTGGGTTTTTTTCATTGTTGTTGTTTATCTAGATGGGTCCTTTTGTAGTCTAGTCCCTTATAAATCAAATGTATTCTCAAGACATGAGAGTTTGACATCACTATTACAAGCTTCTAGTCTTACTTGTCTTCTGGTCTTTCCTTATCAGGATTTATAATTTTATTCACATTCAAGTGGCTATTTCCATCCTCTGCAAACTTCTGTGTTTGCTTTCCACTTCAGGTCTTTTTTTGTAATGGCAAATGCTTTTACCATCAGGTTGGTTTTTTTTTTCCACAATCTTCATTACTATATGAGCCAGAATCCCCACTACTGAGCAACTGAAACTTACATTAAGCAGTGTACTCATCTGGAAGAACATTAGTAAAAAACAATTACCGAGATTCCACCAAATTCTTGGTCTAATGTGACTTCTGATTTAATTTATTTTGGTAGTATAGAAGGTCTGCTACAGAACTTTTTGATTCAAATTCACAAAGCCATCACCTGGAATATCTGGATGAAATGTAGATAGTGGAGTGATCCCTGGTGAAATAACACTGTATCCTTTGCATTTTAAACCATCTCTTGAGGGAAAATAGAAACAGTGCATTAATTTAAAAATGTGCAGGCATATTGTTTTTAAATAAAAACTAAAGCTGAGTCAATGCTGCAAAAAGGAGGGGTCTGGAAATACTCACTTGCTTTTAAAAAATATTCGCTTCAGCTGTATATGTTCTCTTTGATTATTTGCTCTCTGTGATTTTGCTAAAAGGAATATTCTAGCAAATAAATTTATAAGTGAAGTGTTCACCAAGACAGTGGAGGAAAAGAAAAAAAAAAAAAAAAAAAAATAGCCTCTGAAAATGAGTTATTAATTTATAAAAGTAAGATATCTGATTCCAAATGTCATCCATCCAGTTAGGAAAGAGGACTGTCTCTTCTTTGCATTCAAAGAAAGCTAATATGCTCGATGACTTACGTTCAGGAAAATGAATGCACTAAAAAACCATTCTAAAGTGTTGGGAGGAAACAAAGAGGAGAAACACTGATGAGCACAGAAAATCTGCAAGGGGGAACAGCAGCTGATTGTATCTTGACAGCTGCTGGAATGACCTCTGACATGTCAATATCTCTCCAGCTACAAGAATGCCAATGATAATACCTCTCTGTTACCTCTTAGCAGAAGGCTTCTGGTTATCTGCTTGTATTGTGGCTGACCTGTGTTCTCACCAGCTTTTGCTTTCAGATAGCTAGGTCTTTACTTCTCTATCTAAACTGGTAATCAAGGAAAATCATGTTGAATAAGTGAATGGCTAGAGTATTTCATGCAAACCTCTATCTTTGTAATGTACTGAGTATTAAAATGGATATAGTAGGAGCATTTATATTTTTTTTTCTGTGAAGACAATATTTATTTCTCTTTCTTCATAATGAAAAGACAGGGGTCTTTGTAAAAGATAGTTCCTTACAGCATATAATTTTTGTCTCTGTATAAAGGGGGTAGATTTTCCATTTCCCAAAGTCATGCACAGTCTTAGGGACGTGTAATGTGTTCCTGTCCCGAAATCTCCTCTGGGGACATGAGGAAATGGTACTAAAGAGGAGAGGTGTGGCAGGAAAATGAAAGAAATGCAGATATGAAAATTGTTTTTAAGAATGATGCCTCTGTGTGGCATGGTGTCTGGGTAACCTATGCATTTCTAAACACACAAGACAACTTTCAGCCCATGATCCAGAGGGTGAAAGGAGCAGATTTTAGGCTCACGTGCTGGAATACAGAAACTCGGAGCTATCAGGGGTTCGCAGCTACTGCTTAAAGAACAGCCTGAGTCTGCATACCAAACTAGGAAGGTGTACAAGATTTTCTTTCTCTGTGACAGGGCAGGGGTGTGAGCACTGATAAACAGAGCGTGAAAGATGATCCTGAGCCAGTTGCATGAGAGGGAGCTCCAGCAGAAGTCACCACAGAGCAATTAAGCACTCGGGGAGATGCATAGCTCATGCAAGAGATCTTGGGACAGCAGGAACAACGTGGTTTACTTGTGGACCTTTTGTTAGGCTGTCTATTTTAGTCAAAATAAAATTTAAACCCTGAAGGGAAAGACCACAGCTGCAAGTCTACTGAACATACTTTGTTGCACTGGTGAAATGAACTTCAGTACAGTTTGCTAGAAAAGCTGAATAAGTTCAACACTAGATTTTGACTTCCGAAGACACGACATGAAGTATCACCCTTCTAGATTTGTCAGTCTGTTTGGTTTCTTCCCAAAGTACTTATATTTTCCTTGGGTTTGACTCCTGATCTAAACCCATGATTTTAGAGAGGGGAAAATGTGGAGTTCAAAATATTTGCTGCAAAGTGTATTTGGCTGGGCTGGAGAAAATGTCATCACATTCTTTATTGGAGGTCTGAAACATTGCTGACTTCAGCACTAAAAGCAACAGTAAATTTCATAGAAGCTTTCTCTACAAATCAGAATTAGCACCATTGTACCCGTTGGTGCAACTCCTTAAGAACTCTTCAGTGGTTTTTTTTTTAAACAGAAATAAACAAGGCAACATGGGCTTAGGCCTTTAAAAACTACAGAGAAGTTCACTCTTCAGAGAAAAATCAAACACAGATCCAGGGTGCAGCTGGATGAGGAAACAGAAGGGACAACTATTTGCTACTCCCTCACTTCAGATAGTCTGTGCTTAGCTGTGATTAGACACATAGGAAAGCCTCATGTTTTCTTTTTCTGTGAGAAAAAGGTAAAGAAAACCATTGCATGTGGTGAAGTAGAAAGGCTACTGCTGTGTTGAAAAGTACAAGAGAAAGCAAGATGAAATCTATTTGCAGGCGGTTCCCCGGGGACATGTGAGCCATTGTTAAGCAGGCTGTTCATACAGCTATATCCTTCCTTCTGCTGAGGAGGAGCTTGGTGCCAAAAGGCTGCTATCTGGTCATTGCCTTAACCCTCTGAATACCAGCCAGAAAGACTTGCTTGAGTCTATCAAGGGTTCTGCCAGAGAGGCAAGGGATGTTCCTAACGCCAAAGAGCAATCCCTGATTCTGCCTTTGCTTGTTGTTGCAATCTCCACTCCATTCAGGGGCACTGGTGTTGATTCATGCCCCTTCAGCCATAGGAGAAACTGGTTCGCTGTGCTTACTTGTTTCTCTCCTCCTAGGAACATTGGGTGGGGACAGACAAGTTAAAAAAAAAAAATAGGAAAAACAGGTGTTCCTGTAGAGCTTTTGCTACTGGCTGGAAAACACACTGGTGGTCCTCCAGTTCTTGGTTCAAATTATTGCCATCTCCAAGTTGTAATAGTCTGTCATCATCAAACCCTAGCCTGACCACAAACTTCCAGCTAATCTGCACATGCCTGAAAAATAGTGTGGGTCCAGCTACTGCATCCAGAACAGGTGATCAAACAATTGAGCTTCTGTTCTGAAAGTTGAGGGGTCAGAGGAGAACTTTGCCCAAATGGGAACAAAAAGACAGGTTTGCAGGTGTTCACAAAGAATGAAAGTGTCCAGTAGACTTGACACGGAATTACGCAAGCATTTCAGTAACAGAAATTATTTTACCAATATAGGCTACCGTAAGTCCTAGTATACAAGATAACATTTTAACAGGACATAAATTAGAATGGAACAAAATGCTGAAATTGAAAGGCTTTGCTGTTATTTTTTCGAAGTGAAATGCTTCAAAGTTATCAAAGCAAAATGAGGAAGTCAAAAAGATTAATTTTTACATTCTCCTATTAAAATTATCACTGAGTTCCATATTTTCCTATGACATTTTGAAGTTCTACATTTTTAAAGAGAAAGTAATTCCATTTAAAATTTTTCTTTCAGCTCTGCTTCTCAATGAAACGTTCCTTTTAAGAACATATTTAATTCCATAAGGATGTTGGATGCAAGAGTTCTAGAAATTGCTTCCAGATCAATCTTCAGTTACTTAGGCATAAACTGGGTAATATGCTCCACTCTGTATTTAAAGCCCTCTTAGAGCAGATCAAAGTGGGAATAAAACCTACAACCTTTGACTTCACAAGGTATGACTACAGTAATGAACCAGATAGGCAGCAAAAGGAACAGATGTAATGTCCAATACTGAGTAAGAATATAAACATGAATAATTCATAAGGGAGTTATTAGAGATGAGAATGGTCAAGAAAGCCAAAGCCTCAAAGGTTTATGGGGAGGGAGGATAAGGGAGGGTGGAAAAGGAATGTTGACCTCCAATGTGCTGGAGGGAGGCAGCAAACGAATTCGCACAGGATCCTAAAAAGGCCAGATGCTCTCAGAGGTTTTTTTGTTGGGCTACCGTTGTCCTGCCCTGAATTTCATTCTGGTAATTACACCTGGCCCATTCAACCCCTTCTGCAGTTGTATTTTGCTGTGGCTTTCTTTGAGTCCTTCCCTGAACTGTCACATAGCATCACTGTGTGAAGTAGTGGCTGCTGCTTTTCCATGGTCGTCTGCCGCGTGTATGGCTTGATCTATGTTTTCAGTCAGCGATTCAAGCTATTAAGCACTTAGACTTCTGTTTGGATGGCTGTACTAAGCAAATGTCAGGTATGTTTAGTGTCTTCAAACTGCCGTGGCATTTAAATGGTCATGAAGCAGAAAAAAATATTTGAGGATGAAAGTTACTGATATTGAATGTGAAGGGAATAAACCACAGATATTTACCTCTGTTATTTTGTGCTACATAAGTAAAATCTGGATAAAGAAAGAAAACCAGGCTGCTTTATGCTAATTTAAATGCAACTGCTGTGTGTGTTCACAAGTCTTGTTTTTCTAATTCTACCATATCACAAGATGATAGTATCACAGAAATAATCCAGTGGGCCTCTGCCACCAAATGCACTTACCTTGCATTTAAAGGGTTTGACATCAGAGTGAACAATCATGTGGGCCTTGAGAGTCTGCTTTTGCACAAAGCTCTTGAAGCACAAATGGCATTGATAGGCTCTTATATTGGTGTGGATCAGGATGTGTCGCTTCATGTTGGCCAGCAGAGTAAATTCCCGGCCACAAATTCCACATTTGTGCTCTTTCACCCCCTGTGAGAAAAGAAAAAAACACCAAATTCTGTAGATGCAAAATTTTCTAGATCATTTAATCTTCAGTGGAGCAATTATGAAATATTCATTCTGCATTACCAAAGCAGGTAATACATTATTTTACTTCTAACATCATTTGCTCAAGTAATAGATACTTAAGAATTTTTTTCCTGGCAAATTCTTACAAGATTCTGAGAAGCAGAGAAGGCAAACAAAATGTAAGCTTAATGAAATAATGTGTTTTGTTCCCATCGGTAAGGTTACAAATCAATAAGAGGTAGTCAGTAACAGACCTTCTCTGTACTATTCTGCTACTTACGTAAAGTATTGGTCAAACGTGTACACTTACTGACCAAGAAATAAAGCTATCCAGTTAAGAGACTAAAGTAATGCTTGCCTTTTTTAATTTAACATCATTGACATAAGAAAGGCACAGCCCTGTTTTGAAGAAATCTACAGAAAATAATCTGAAGTAACCGACAGATAGTCAGGCAATGTCACTAAAAAAGGATATACATGTTACATTCAATGACAAGAAAGAAACTGTTCACTCTTAGTGGGACCTGCACTAACCCTGGTGGAGTGATCTCATTTTATCTGGTGTCTACAGAGCATTTCTAGCACCTTTTATGCCATCCAGTCAATTTACTAATGCATAATTCAATATTCTTGCTCCACCCATGTGGTCTAACTGCCAGCTCGCAAAAAGTCATTTAGAGGCTATAAAAATCAATGCATTTACCACCACACACTTTAAGAGTTTGAGTATAACTTGCTGAAGGTAATGACGATTTACTAGTGAAGTGCAGAGAGCAATTATCCTTCCTGCAGGCCCCTGTTACAAAGATGACTTGAAACCACCTCTACAGTCAGTGCTTTTCACAGTTAATTGCAAAGCTAAAACTGTGAACACCAACAGTGGTTTTAAGTGTCTGCCTATCTGATGTGAGTCTGCATTTGGGCAGCTAAGTACTGTTAATTATGTTCACAGCTGAATCCACCTACAGCTGTGGACAAAGAAGCAGAAGCTCTCTAAAAGCTCAGGGGCATTGCATTTCCTGTGACAAAAAATTACCAAGTCTTACATTAGTAGAATTTTGCATGGTAAATCCAAAGACCAGGGAATCTCCAGAAAGAGCTGAAATTATAATCATGTAGTAGAGAAGAAAAAGCAAATGTAGAAGTAGAGGTTGCTTGTTTTTAAAAGAAAATTTTTCTATAAGACTGAAATGCTGTAGCTTTCAGCATTTTTAATGTTTTTCATATAAAAGCCAAAATTCAAGTGTTAAAGGAAAAATATTCAAAGCTGGAAGCAAATTTTTTTAAAATATGTGGGGTTTTGACTTGTCTTAACAACATTTTTTTAAAGGTGGACAAGCCCGTTTCAGACATTCTTGAATAGAACAGTTACATTTTTCCTACTTTTGAAAGTGATCTTTCCGATGTGTTCCAAAGCCCGCTCCTACCCTAAACTGACTCTGCTGTCTTTGCTGTCAGCAGTGGCATGACTGCCGCTTGGTACGAATTGGCTGGGATTGTGGTCCTGCTTGTCCACTTTTGTTAACTGCCATTCTGGATAACTTATGCACAAAGGGGATTTTTTTTTTTTTTTAGGTTGTTTGGGGTTTTTTCCCCAAACATCTCATTATAATAATTCTTCAAAATCTGATGCGTAATAATATACTTTATTTTGCTGCATACATACAGTCTACTGCAAATCCAGCTACTTCCCAACTAAAGAAGCAAAGCTTCTACTGGTTTCCAGTAGAAAATTTCTGTTAGAATTTTGGGAGGATTATGCAGCTCTACAAAATTATGTGATGCTACGGAAGGTCATTCTGAAGATAAAACCTAGAAATGGAGAGATGCGGGTGCCGTTTTGGGAACTAAGACAGGTGGTTTAGTTGGACTCCTGTTGACAACAAAGCGGGTTTCGTGTGTACTTTCTTAAGACTTGCAGAGACATCTAGCTTCTACTGCTGCCAGCGCTGCCGGGGCGTTTGCTCTGCGTAAAACTCTCCAGCTGGCAAAGGGCCAGCGTGAGGCTCTATAGACTGATTACCTTCTTTCCGAGGAGGTACACAGGTGTATGTTTGGTAGCCTGTAATCCTTGTGCTACCTTCTGACGCAAGGTGAGAGCGCAGCCCGTTGCTGGCTTACCTTGTGAGTTAGGGAGTGCTGTTTGAGGTGGTGGGGCTGCACGAACTCCATGCCGCATTCAGTGCAGATGTACGGGCGGATGTCTTTGTGCTTCATCATGTGGTTTTGCAGCTGGCTCGGGTACTGGAAGGTCTTATCACATTCAGTGCAATTGTACTGTATAGGGCCACGGTGGGTTGTTAAGTGTCTCTTCAGCTGGGCCAAGGTTGGGAAGTCCAGACCACACTCCACACATATGTTCTCTCGGCCGCTCTCGTGCTTAGACTCATGTGCTTTCAGCTCGCTGGGGTAGGCAAAACCTCTGCCACAGATCCTGCAGTTGTAAGGCTTGATGTCACTGTGCTGCATCATATGTCTCTTAAGGTGACTGGTTTGGGTGAAAGCCTTGTGGCACACCTGGCACTTATGTGGCCGAGTGCCCTGGTGTGTCAACATATGAGTGTGCAAGTGGCTCAGCTGCTTGAAAAGCTTGCCACATCGGGTGCAAGCATGTGGCTTAATGCCACTGTGTCCCAAGATATGGGTCACCAAATTGTACTTGGATGTGTAGGACTTCTCACACATGGGACATTGCCAGCGTTTCTGTTCACCCCCCACATCAACATAGTAGCTGTCATCTATCTGAAGGTTGACATCTACTCTTTCCACTTTCTGTTTATTTTCACCACTTCCTCTTACTTCAGCCCTCCTGAAGGGTGGCTCTGGAGGCCTTTTCATTTGAAAGGGGTTCCTGAAATGAAAGTTTGGTGGCACAATAAAAGGAAACATTAAGCTAGGGTGGACTTTATGATAATAAGGGTAAGGAGCCTGCATGTATGCTGGGCTACTGGGCCATGCCACGTTAGGCTTCACTGGTTCTTGCTTAATAGGCTTGGCTCCGAAGTGCTCCAGAGTTCTGTAGAACTGAAAACCAAAGTTGCAGAGGTCAGTCATCTGGGAACTGTATTTGGGTTGTGCTATCTGTTGAAACACCAAGGGGAGACTGGAAGAGCCTATATCACTGTGATCTTCAGGTCTGTCTGGTGGTGATGAGGAACCCTCGAGGGCAATAGAAGGAGGCATTTTTGTTGGCATGCTCTTGCGTTTCCGAGACCCTCCTTCCAAGGACCCCTGGAATGTTTCCATGTCTCCAAGAGGGGGAGGGCCATAGCGGAAATGTGAGAGGTGTGGTCTGAATTCTTCACCAAATGGAGCTGTTCTGTGTGGCTTTGTAACAGGGCTTAGCGGCTGCAGGCAGCGGGAGAAGGGAGAGGCTCGGGTACTGTCCACATTAAAACTTATTTCTTCGTTCTTCATCATATTTGATTTTTTCTGTGTTGTCCAAATTCCTTAAAACAAACAGAAAAGAAAATCTCTTTATTTCTTCCTGTTTTCCTGGGTTTAGCATTTTATTGTCTATTTTATTGTTTTGGAGGTTGTTGGGTTTTTTCACTAAATGCAACTAATGGGTCTAAGGCCCATATAAGACAAAAGCCTTTTAAAGCAGAATTAAATTGGTTAGTGGAGAAGAAAGAAGCTTTGGTCTTCCTGTCATAGAATTAGTGGTTTAAATCAAGTTTGACCCATACAACATCTTTGCAACATAAACATGCGGTACCATCACACACTACTTTACAGCTGAATCTGTGTGGCAATGTTTCTGCTTAATTTAATTCAGCCAGGCTGTTTTCTGGGCAAAATCCTGTCCTTGGCGGTGCATGCACAGGCTCTAGAAATTGGCGGTGCATCTAAAGGATATGGCAATACAAACAATAATGTGCACATTTATTATGGTTGTGACATGAAAAGCCAAAGCCAAAAAGTATTAAACTTCTTTGTATCATTAACATGTGCTGCTGTGAAAGAAAACAATGGCCAAGTGATCTAAGGACACTGTGTACCATCAGGTTTTGCGCTGTGTTTCCTGGCTTCTCTCACTTTGTATTGTAATAAGAAGGCGGAGATTAATTTATTTTCTTTGTTTTAATCCCAGCGATATTTACCTGGCAGATTTGGGGGAGGAAAGACCTTTGACGACTCTCCAAATTACATTTAGTTTTATAGACTTAATCTAGGGTTTTTTTGTTTCTAAACAGGTGGGCAAAATCTCCACTATAAAACTAATTAAAGAATTACCATCAACAATGCCCTAGGTCTCCAGAGTAATTGACACCTAAGAATGCTCCCGGTCTTTCTAGTGGTACAGTGTGAGAAGGCAGATTAATAATTGCCTTCTGGCAAAGTTTTAATTCCCACTGATCACAGAGGGAGATTCTCCTCAATTTGGGGTTCATCTAAAATATTGGTTATGAATTTGGTTTATCTTAACTAACGCTGCTGCCTTTTGCCTCGGTTCTCGAGGGCTGCACTTATCTGCATGTGTGTCTGTCTGTGGCTGTGTTTGTGTACACGCATCTATCCAACCAGGCAGAGGTTATGTTGGAAAACTAAACATATTTTCCCTCTGTCACCTGTGACATGCTGATGCTATTTATAACACTGTTCTTGGAAATGATGGGTGGATAGCATGAAGGTGGTTGGAGTACTAAAGACACTCCTGTTTCTTTTTCAGGAAGCTCTGTGCTGGATAAACCTGCTTCTAAAGATAGATAAAAGCACATCTCTGTGACCTAGTTAGGCTGTGGACAAGAGAAGGCATCTTAAAAAACCTGCTCACAAGCAGATTACTTCCTTCTAACAGAGTAGACTGTGGAATTATCTTTTAGATACACTGTGAAGACAAAGGCTCAGTGACAAAACTTTACGATGGAAAATTTAGACAAGGGAATCAATCAATGCCCAAAGAAGGAGTAGTAATTGAAGCAACAATTGTAGGAACTCTAAAATAATGGTTCAAAAAACGCCTGTGGTGGTGGAAAAGGCTAAAGAAAATTGCTTACAACTGGGACAAGTACCTAATAATTCTGCTTTCAGTCCCTAGCTCATTCATTGGCAATAGTATACATAAATATATACACACTATGTATATACACTATATGTGTGTGTGTGTGCATATATATGTAATATATGTAAGTGTGCATGTTCCATCAGAGAGGATTGTTAGGAAGTATGCATTTGGCTATGTTTTCTTGGCACTCTAACTCCCTGGGCAAAATAACAAACAGTTAGAACTTGAAGACACTCTGGGTAGAAAGGCTTGACTTATTAAAAAGGGAGAAAGGGAAGGGAATCCTCTGACTACCAAAAAAGACCCCACTTCATTCCAAAAGGGAAAAGGTTTGGTTGGTTTTGGGTTTGTTTTTTTTCAAAATTCATTTTAGGTAAAGTTAAACTCACACAATTTGAACATAAAATATGCCAGTAGACCAAAATTTTCCCTTCAAAATACCATCCTGTCCCTCTAATATCTTTCATCTTGTGTATCTGATTCCTTCCCAGCAATATGAGTATAAAATGCTTCAGAAAGCCGATAGCGATTGAAAACCCAGCAATGTTATTTACTGCTTTTGTTAGACTATTGAAATGCTGCCAAAAATACACAGAAGTGACAGTGAGTTGTGTGTGTTTGCTCTCTTGTCTCCTGGCTGCCGGTTACTCCCTTCTTCCCCTGCCTGTTTTATGCAAAATTTCAATCTTTCTGGAACATGGAGTTATGGCAGAGGTTGTAAAACTGCTTGAAATTACTAGAAAGAAATCATTTCTTTGCACTACTAACCTTTGGCTGCTTTCACTGAGTGTATGGCTTTTTTCCACTGTCCACAGCTACACACATCACGGCACCAAACCTATGAGAGAAAGTGTTTAAACAGTCAGTGACGAGCACAATCGGAGAGGTGATATGTAATCCAACAGGAGAGCAGCTAAAAGGGGAGGGAAAATACAGATTTGCAGTCTAAATATGGATCACCTTGCTGCTTTTTTTTTTTTCCTTTCAATCTGCCAAATCCCATGATGTAGAAATTAACTGAGGATAGATTAAATGTAGCATCTCTTCTCATGTCCTTTGATGTTGGCAGCAAACCTATGTTAATTTGAATGGAGGCATGGTCTTCACCTTGACCAGAACTTGATTCAATAAAGTGTGAGTCCTGAGGAAATGTAGAAGAGACTGCAGATTTGACCACCATGCAAGAAATAGTTAAGGACTGGTCCCTTCTTCTTTAAACAACTTCAGTAGACAACTTTAAAGCTTTCAATAGCACAGTTTCCAAATAATTTTGTCCTGTCTGACTCTGGAGTAGCTGATTTTAATATTCAACATCAAATAAGAGGGGGTGAATTGAAGAATTTTTGTTTTAAATATCTCCTAGGGACCTTCTGTGTTTCCTGTATAAATGCTTTAGAATTCTTTCTTTCTTCAGCACTTAGAATTTAAAATGTAATGTTATGTAGCACAGCAGTTTGTGACTCTAAACGCTGAGGTTAGTTTAAATCTGGACAGACTTTAAAAATTCTAGCTTTTATCAGTAGTATTTCAGCTCCTCAGTTTTGAAAACTTGTGTGGAAAGCTCACTGAGACAGATGTTTCCATGCTGTATTGGCACTTAAACATAAAAATGCCTAAACCTAGCACTCTGAAGCTTTTCAGAAAGTGAATTACTTTAGAACAGACAAGCATCCTCACAGTTTCTTTCTTTATGTAAATACGTGTATTTGAAAACACGGTATTTTGAAAAACAGAACAACAAATAAGCTCTTTCCCTCCCTTTTCAAAAAAGGAGCAGAAAGGCTACAGTGAGTTCAGATAGTTGTTAAGCTATTTCCAAAATAGAATTATCTATGCAGCAGCTAATAATGTTAACTTCCATGAAAGAGGAAGAGAGTTTAATAGAGAATATGAATCACCATTTACTTTCTCATTTCCACTCATCGTATTTTTACAAAGGATTAAAAAAAGGACGTAAATCATGCTATTCTCTCTACAAGCATATGCATTGTTACAGTCTCCAGTTAATATTCTGTAGTGAACTCAACAGCAAATTTTCTTTAGACTTCAGTAGAACCAAGAGTCGGCTTCCTGTATGAAAGTGCCTCCTGTCTATAGACTAATAATAAGCCCACCCATAAAAATATAAGGTTATGAAGTTTCTCAAGCTTAAAAACTCACTTCTTCTGTTCTGAATTTGTCTTTGGGCAGCACAATGATAAAATCAGAAATGAGACCAAGATGAGTGAAAGTGATATTCACCCTTTGTCAAAGGGAAATAGGCTACTTTATTAGGACGTTTGCACTTGCGTTTGCTATTTCAGAAGAAGATGAAACAGAGGAAAGGAAGTCTAAATGTGGCTGAATAGGCTGAACAGCTTCTTACAGCTGGAAGAGAAATTGCACATTTAATTGAACATGCATCACTGTAGAAACCATGCCCTGTAGGAGTGCACTTCTGCTTTGCTCTTGGGGCCTGAAATATTGGCATCTATACGGGAAGAATGAAATCTAACAACTGTTTCTGTGTTGGGTGTGGTGTGGATCAGTGACAAATGACACAGTATTACATTTGTTGAGCTGAAGTTGAGAGTTGGAGAGCTTCAGCCTTACTGAACAACCTGCTGGGTTTTTTCAACCGCTGAGTTTTGTAAACTATTATAGAGATGTTTATGGTTGTGTTAATATGTTTCATGGGATCTCTTTCATTCAGTTCACACTTCCAAATAGGTTTTGGTTTTAAATGTATTCAGTCATACTACTGTTGAAATAAGCACGAAAATCTTTACTTATTTTTCACTTGTTTGTTTTTTTGCAAAACTTGCATCAGTCTGAGGAGCTGACCACAGGGGCTTTACTATGGTAATCTTATTTCAGCAGGTTGAGTTATTTGCCAGACTTTGAAAATGCCAGGAATACCTGTACAAACATCAACATATCCATTGCTGGTAACCAGGTATTTTCAGTTAGTTCTGATCCCTCCTTACCATTCTCCCTGCTAGTTTCAATCAATGGCAGCATGAACCCTCCATAAGCCCCTTTTTTCTTTCTCTTCCACTCCTTTTCTGCTGCCTCCAGTGTGTGAATGAAGTCATGCAATAATGTTGTCATTCCCCATTTCCTTTTCTATTGGGAATTTCATAATTTTAGAGAGTTGGAAAATAATCATGTGGATGTTGTTAACCTGTAATTTTCAAGTGTATGTTGTCTGTTTTGCCGCTCTTGAGTACGAAGTTGGATTAGATGGTAGTAATGTTCCACCTCTGTACAATCTGTGCACCTACTTTTCATTTGTACAGTCAGATTTTTGTTTGTAGGTGCTGCTTTGGTGAATAGTGCAGAAGTTCTAAATATGCTCGAAAGAGTCAGAGTTATTTCAATACATGGTTCACTAGATATTGGTTCAAACCATTGTTATTCAATAATGGATTATTTATATAGTGTTTTTTTTTAAATTAAGGCATTTCATTTACTCTAGGCTTGAGTGACTATAGTCATTAGAGGAGGGCAGAAGGTAAAAGAACATGTTCAAACCCATATCAGAACTTGTCCAAAATCAGTGTCAACCCTACTCTATTCTTTAGAGAAGTCCAGGCAAGGTGTGTTTTCCATCCATGTTCTCCAGGCATAAATATCCACATTTCAAGCACACAAATTTGAGAAATGGACTCCATTAACATATACTGAGTGTATCTTAATATACTCAAGCTGAGTATTTAAACTGAGTACATGTTAATAGTCACAAATCAGCTTTGAAGACCTTATGCTACATTATTTGAAATTAACCTAAAGGATGATTTATATTTTAAATGAAGAGAGCACTTTTTCTGCCACAGTGTGGATCCTGGAGAAGACAGAATTTTGTACTACCTTGCAAAAATAAACCTGGATTTAGGGAAAGTATCCAAAATCAATGAGTGCAGATACTGATTAGGGTGACACAAATGTTGGGGAAGCCTTAAGAAAACAGGCCTGAGCTGGGAATGATAACGTTGTGGAGCTTAGTCAAATCTTTTCCAACACCACTTCTACAAACACTTCTTTTTGCTCACTCGCATACATGTAGACCTGGTGTCAAATGAAGTCCATGATTTAACCATCAGCTTAATTGTCTTCTGATATAAGGCTTCTTGTCCAGTGCCTTTTATGAGATAGATGTGCCTGATTAAATGAAGAACACTATCAAGATGAAGATATTGCCAAAAATATTTCTCTTCCCCTTTTGGATTACCATCATTAATAGAATTGGAATTGGAAACAAGTGAAAAACTGTTCATGAAAATGACCTGGAATGACTGAAAACGAGAAGTGTACCAGGTCAGGTTTTTTCTTCCTACATTACTATGATAGTACTGAGGAGCTCGGTGTCTTTTCACTTCTCCCTGGGAAATTACCTTCATCTGCTGGTGTCAGGCTTCAGGATAAAACTTCTTCTTTCCATCAACAAATGTGTTTTTTTCTCAGCAAATGCTTGGTAAAGGAAAACTGATAACCCTGGTAACTCTTCCCAGAGCATAATTAGAGCACACTAAGGCTTATGGAAAGACTTCCAATGAACTCTGGAACTAATCCTTTACAATTTTCCTTGTTCTTCGTTATGGGTTCTGTTGTCCAAGGACATATGAACCCATCTATGCCGTGACCAAAATGTAATACTTTTGCCAAATATATCACATACATATGGAAAAAATAACTTATACCCTGAGACAATATGTTAACAGATGGTAACTTTGCAGACAAACTGGAAGGAAATCATACAATTACACACCTGAGAAACTTAATTGATTAAAAAATCTGACACATTTAAACAGCTTAACATGACACAGTAAACGGATGCAACGAGCAATGAACTTTCAAAGATATCTTATATATTAATTTGGTTTTTTTCCTTCACTGACAATTTTGGCATGTCTTCCTTGGTTCATGTTTGAAGTTTGATCATTTTAGATATTCATTCTGCTTTAAGGGTTTTCCTCTGCAGTGTATCTGCACTAGTATTGTCTGTAAGATGACACCAATATAAAGAAATGGGTCTTCTCTCAGAAAACTGCGCTGTGGAAATACCCTCCCTGCATTGTCTTTGTTGTTCCCAAATTTTAACATTTTAACTTACATAATTTTTGTTTTATTTTAGCTGGGAAATACGAAAGTGTAGGAAACATACCTGTTTGCCTGCACTGCCTCTAAAGTGGCTTTTGGATTTATATTGGATATATGTATAACTTAGTTTTGTACTCAATTTTCAGGGCGCAAGACACTATGTGCACTTTTATGCGAGTATCGTTACTCTGGTATTTCTTGTAATAGAGAAAACGCTTAAAATAGTTTCAAAATGAGTGCACATTAACTTTTCTGTAATTTACAGATCATTTTTGTTTTGGTAATTATTGAAAGTGTTAAACTAGATTCTGAGATTTCCTCCACTGAAAGTTTGGAGCAGTCCCACTGCCCACCCTGACAAAGCTGGGCTTCTGTTCATGGCATTAGGTGTGCTTACAGAGTGTTTTATGGCATAATTTGCTTCTTAATGGTGGGGGGAAGGCGAGAGGGAACAGCATTTGGAATAAAAAAGAAAAATGCCTGCTGCTGTAGATACTTTTCTTCTCTCCAGTATAAGTGCTGTGTTCTCAGTTTAGCCAAATGGTTTGCTATCCTTCTCGTTGCTTTTATGTGTGCCTTGTCCTTAGTTTAGCAAAACCTTTGCTACTGTTTTCACTACTTTTCTGTTGCCTAACAAGACAGTTGGGTGGAGGTCACAGAGCAGTATGGCTTGGTTAACCACTGAACATCTGCCATAGGGCCTTATTGGTAATGCCCCTAGCAGTACTTCAGCCTCACGGACCGTCTTTGGTGATCTCAATGTACAAACAAAGTGCCCTTTAAGTTTAGGCTTGCTACTGGTTTGGCTTTTTATTTCTCTTTTTCTTATCCTACTTTCTCCTTTTTTTTTTCTTTTTTCTTCCTCTTTGTGAGTTTTCTTAGTTCTTCTCTTATGTCTCCTTCCCTCTTCACTTCTCTATTCCATCTGTGGTTCACTCCTCTCTGCTTCTCTATTCTATCTGCTAAAATGGTCAGCAACGCATAGATAATGTGGATAACAAAGTGGATATTAGGTCCACAGGCTCTGAAGTGTTATCTGTTTACACAAAGTGCCCCCAGACCACAACTACACATGGTGGGAGCCTGCAAGGCACAGTGAATTATCTGGTCTAGAAGTGTGTAAGGGGGAAAAGATTGTATGTCCTCAACCAAGTATCTCCACCTGCCTGATCCTCTGGTACCAACAGGGAATTCAAGGCTATTTTGGGGTGGGGAGGAAGGCGAGAGGGAACAGCCGTTGGCTGGAAGTTCTCTACATCTGGGTCCACAGCACAGCCCTGCCCCATCTGTGCCCACAGCAGGGCGGGCTCGGGCCC
>NW_009648250.1:4941474-4959734 GCF_000708025.1 Charadrius vociferus | reverse complement strand
TTTCCCTTCACAAAAACATGCTTAAGTACAGCCTGAAACAGAGCTGCTGGTGAGGTACAGGACAGTGAAAATCCAGCCGTTTCAGCTACAGGCTTGTAATGTAGTTAACCCAAGATACTGGTCTTGTGAAGAACATAAGAAACAGCAAAGAGTATCATGACAAATTTCCAGCAGGGTCTTCAGGCCTCCAGCTGTCTGTGGCTCAGAGATTTCCTGATCCAAAGATGTTGCTTTCTGATTTTTTTCTTATTGCATGAATGATGGATGTGGATAAGTTATTTAATATAAAAATCCAAAGACAACTGTTTCTTGTGGGCTGAGGAACATGTGGAGACAGGTACTGCGTCCTGGGGAAGTGAGATATCTCTGAGTGCTTTGATGGAGGGTCTTGTACCTCCAGAGATTTAGACAGGAGCCAGGGCAGTGAGAGCTGCACTGTGCAGGAGGAGAGATGCCCACCTATGCTCTTCTCAATCTGCCTCTCCCTGAAACACTTCCATTTCTTCTCCTTAAAGTCCCTTGAAACTCATGTATACTGTAGGTTATTTCATTCATGCCCCACTTTCCATCTCCCCACCAAATCCCTGAAGAGCTGACCCTTTCCAGCTTCAATTTCTTCCATCTTTAGAAATCATTATTTTGCCACTGTAAAGCCAGATCATTTTTGCTAATAACCCTTTAACTGCATAGTCTTTATTGGTTAGGGTTTTTTAAATGTACAGTGCCTCTCTATTCCTCTCTATTTTTCTTTTTTTTTTTTTTTTTTTTTAACAAGACAGAAAAGCAAAATACATTCATATTCTGAACAGAAGTTTGGGGGATAAGCGGAGGTGAACTATTGCCTCAAGCAGGCTAACCAGCGTGTGGCACTCAGCTGCTTTTGAAGGTGCTCCCGTGTTCGTGTCAAGAAGAAATTGTCTTAGGTACCCCAGACTAGTTTTGTTTGTTTTGAAAAGAAAACAAAAACGTAAGGCTGAGTGCTGAGAGCTGTTGTCCAGGGAATGAGCACAGGTCTCAGTTTAGGCCGAGGATGTACCTTAACAAATTGTGCTCACCCATGCTGGACCCTCAGTCCCTTCTTCTGGAGGTTTGGCACTGCAGAGAAGGGATTACAAGGCAGAATGAACTGAGAGGAGCCTGACAGCACAGCTAAGCCATAAATGCAATCACTCAGGAGGGTGAAGTGCCTTTAACTTTCAACAAACCTGGAAAAGCGATACCTGGAGGGGAGCCCAGACCTATCTCTAGAGGGATGGATCCTACAGGACCCTGACTATCCTGTCTGACTTCTCTCTGCTCCCTGCCCCTTGGCACTTGCATTTTTGTCTTTTTAATGGCCTAGCTCCAGCCATAGGAGAGCAGGATTGCCCTCACAGTCTCTAGTTAGGGTGCTCACTTAAGAGGCTAGAGATGTGGGTTCAAATTCCTCGGGGCGGGGAGAGGAATGAATCAAAGTCTCCCACCAAGGGGCTGTTACATTTTGCACCAAATCTGATGTTGGTGGTGTATATTCAGCTTCATGTAAATATTCTTATAGGACTGGGTCCCCAAGAGCATTTGGGCACAGGTATACCGAATTTCCAGACCTTGCCCAAAGTTCAGGGCTGACAAGACCACATTGGTTATGATGGTGACATCGGGAGAACTTACAGTAGCAGAACTTCAAACATGTAAAGTTTAACTGGTGCCAGCAGACTGGGTGGAAATGCCATTTAATCCTGCTCTCACTAGTTATAATAATTAATGATGGGTTGGCCAGTTCAGTTAATTACTCAATGAAACAATGGCAGTAATTCATCCTAAGTAACTGTCCGAATTCTCTCCCTGGCATCATCCATATTGTACTGAAATGAGTATGGAAAATCTGTGGTGTAGCTGAGAACAAGATTTGGGATTTGGCTGTTATGAGGTGATGCCAATAAGAAAAATTTCTTCCTTTTCTTAAGCGGATACGGAGCTCTCATGTCAAATGCTGGAACCATGGATCTGCCTCTGCCTTTATAAAGTATGTGGAGCCACTTTAATCTCTGTTTATAGAAGTCCTATCACTCTATCCTTGTTTCCTGTCTACTTCCCTATCTGCCCCTGCAAATTAAAATAGTACATTTTTGGCACCATAGGAATCCTATGTATTAAATAGTTTTTCCTCTGGAAAATCATCAAATTACACTAACGCAGTTTTAGGATTTCTTTTACTCACCAAACAGATACTATAAGAGACAGGGTGAACAGAAGAACAAATAAATAATACAAATATAAGGAAAGACATGGTAGCAAAATACTAACATTGAATAGAGTGTGGAGTCCTTGAAAGAACACTTTGGACATAATCTTTCCATCTACAAAGCACAACCATTAAACACTATAGAGTGAAGTGGAGACAGAGTGGTTTTGAGCTGTACAGTAGTACTATTTTAACACAAATAATAAAGCTATGCAGAACACCCAAAATTAGAATGATCAAAAAAGCATGCCCTTCCATAACCCTCTTGCTGTCTTCCTTGGGCTGTTGTTTTGAAAGCAAACCTTTCACTGGCATTCATGACCTTTAAAAAGGAAATAGATTGAGCTTTCCTTCCTACTGTAATCCCAGTGTTGTTATCACCTCTATGGAGTCCAGAGAGATGGTCTGATCTCCTGCCACCTCTTTGTTATCTTAAAGGGTAGCTTAGGGCCACCTTCAGCCTTGGTTCTCCAAGCCAGCCCACTAGCACCCTCCTACACCATCAGCAGTTAATTGCACCTTCTGAGTGTCGCATGTGTAAAGCAACAGGTATCTCTTTGTAAGAAAGTACCAGGTAAAATGTGCACATATGCTTGGAGAAGGGCGGAGGGAGAAGATTATTGTATGGGAGAGTTTTCATATAAAGTCTCCAAAACAGATTAGTTTTTTAATGAAAATATAGTTTTACTTAAAAATGGGGGAGTATTATTAGTCTTCAGCAAGACCATTGATTTTTCTATTTATTTTGTGTTCAATTCATTGTTTCACACAATTCAAAACTCACAGTGAAACTGAAGGTTGCTAAAGTGGTAGGTATCGTGTGTTCCAGTAAGACATGCTATATCCTACAGGAACCGAAAGAAGAGGATTTCATCCAGTAACTGATGGAATTAGGAAAAATGTATCTGCTACTGAACACTTCTCTTTGGTGTCCAGTTCATTAAAAGTAATTACCAGATAATGTTTTGCTAATCATTTAGGAAAGATGAATAAATTCGATTTCAGCTGAAATTTGAGCAGACTTCTTGCTGGAAAAGTTGCTTAGCTGAAAAGACTGATTAATCCCTGTTAACCCCTATTACTCACTTGTAATTAAGCTGGCTAAGTAATGCCTGAGACATTTCCCTCAGAACCAAAGTTTAATAGGAAACACAGCAAAGGAATTGGAGACGTCAGTGCCATTCCTAGGACACCACTGTGTTTATCCCATTGGTAGTCAAATAGAAAAAAAAAAACCTAAGAATGATGAGCAATGAGACAGAGTTAAAAATGGCTCTTAAGGAAAATTGTTGGGGCGTTGGATGAAACTACTTTTGATACATCTGCACTGTGATTAAGGAGCTCTGCTTTCCAGACTGCCAGAGCATAAAATCTGTGTTAAAGCATTGAAACCATGCTGAATATATATTTATTGTTCAGAAGATGTATCACCTTCACATACATCTCACAATTACATTTAAATGAGGGTTCATTTTTTTAAAACCAGTTTGCTTTTGTTTGAAGAGAAATGTGCTTACTTTTTCAGTTCCAGCATAAAATGGTGGTTTTGACTGTTCATATGAAGTGCCTGCAAGGAAGTAATTTAAGATAACTTCCTCTCTGACTTTACCCTTCACCTGTGATGCCAAACTTGAATCTTCTCCTTGACTGAAGAGCAAAAAGCAAATCGTTTCCCTCTCTGATCTCCAAAATGCATCCTGCATATTGCTTTTAATTATTTCATTAACTTCTAGAAAGCTTTAAAAATATGCATTAGTTTGTTGCCATAACTAAAGAATATCTGAAATTTAAAATAAATTTTATATTGCTTCTGTGATTTTGAACAATTGGGAAAAAAATCTCTATGTAAATCAACTAACAGGGAGAAATTCTTGAGGTTAATTATTTTAAACTGAAACAGATTTAAAATGCCAGTTTTACTGAATTCAATAAACTAGCATACGGAGTGGGAATGGCAGCTCAGACATAGCCAAATGTCATCAGCAGAAACTGGAACAGAGACTAGAGCTACAAACAAATAAGAAATTACTTTTTGCCAATAAAAAGCAAAAAAAGAGAGTGAGAAGAAACTCAAAATAATTTGAAATCTGAAATTCTGAACATTTCCCAAGCCACTCTAGTACTACTCCTTCCCTTAGTGATGCCAAAAGCTTTTTCTGGGTAGTAATCAGTTCAGATTTTCACCACAAGAAAAAGAAGACCAACAAAATCATCAAACCGCTGTGACTCTACTCCAGGACTAAGAGTAGCCGACCATCAAGATAAAAAGAAGTTTTGTAAAAAAACACGTTATATATTAATATAACTCTTTCTCTCAATCTCTCCTCCTGACTGCCCCTCAATCATTCTATTCAGGGCTTTTTCCCCTGTAAAAATGCCAAGTGCCACGTATGAAAACCTGGAAGACTTGATAGAAATTATTGCTGCATTTTGGGAGGGATAGCATGCAAGGCTGTCGTATGGGCAGAGGGACATTACCCGGAGAATAAATAGTTGTGTGAATTCTGTTCTGACTTACTGTCCTAACCATGTTTAGTACCTTCCACTGAGTTCATGCGTTTTTTCTGTGTCTAGTAGTGAACGAACTGGTGAAAACCCTCACTGCAGTCATTAGAGGGAATCCTGAGTCCTGATCATTTGCCTACAGAATCCAGTGACATCTGTTCAGTTCCATTTCTTTACCTGTGCCTTAAGCTTAGGGAGGCGTCCCTTTTTGTGAGACATGAAAAGAGAAACTGGTGTATTTGGAATCATAGGGCTTTAATTAATATTTTGATTTTTCTGGCAGAGAGAAGAGGAGATACAGAGGAGGAGTCAGTCAGCATCATTTCTCTGATGCACGTGACTACTTCCATAGCACCCCGATAAAATGCTACCAATAGACATATAAAATTATACCGGAAACCTTGATGACTTCATATTGTGAGGGCAGCATTATGCAGAAAAACTGTTCGATATAACATTCGTTATATCACACCATGATTCCTTGTTGTTGTACTGCGGAAAAAAATATTTTCCTGCACCTTTACGAATGGATGGGTTTAGTTTCTGGTAAACCTTCGAGCACATTGTTGTCAGCTTGCTCTTCCAGGAGGTCCTCTACAGTTTTCTGAAATTCCTATCCCAGGACAATAGCTTTTCAACAAATACAGGACACACTTCACAGCTTCATAAACCTGCAGTAGGGAGCCAACCCAGCGTGGGCTGGTGCCTATCAGATTGTTCGAACAAATTTTTCTTTTCTTTAGAAGCTGACAGTTGCTCTAAAAACAGGTCATCCCTTTCCTTTTCACCTCTTGACATGGTTTTCATTACACATGTATTCTAAATACTTTTAAGGAAAAGTAGACAGGTAGACAAATATTCTGCTACCTGGAAGTACTTTATGAAAGACACCCCCTTTTCAAATAATGCTTTCAAATAACTTTTACCCGGAGCTGAAACCTCAATCTGAAACACTACTTGCTTTAGGAAGCACCTCAGAGAGATGACTAAGCATGAATTAGTAACTATCTATATTCCAATGTGTTCTTCCTGGATATCTTTAGAGGAGGTATATTTAAGTCTGGTTTAAATCTAGTGTATTGGGTGTGGGAAAGACCACATACTCTTCCCAATTTACAAAATCTTTAGTAGCAGATCCAGCATAGGGCCTTCCACAAAACTAAAGGTCTTTCATCACTGCAAAGAGTCTAGCAGTTACATTGCAACCCTAAACAGAGAATATTAAAGCATAAGTGGCTTTTGTACAGTCAGGAATAGCAACAAACCAGTGAAGAAGAAGACTGGAAGTCACCTCGTCCCTCCCAGCCAACACACTTGTGGCTTATCAGAGGGGCTGGTGGCAGAATAAGCAGCTCCCTGAGAAAGGGGCAAAGCCACATGCTCCCACCACAGAACCACTACACCTGCTCCTCCACCCTGGGAACACCACCCTGCAAAATTCTTTCCACACAGAGAAATCAGGTGGTTTCTATTCTTCATCAGGCCTCTAGACAGAGGATTGCATGGGTAATGCCTGCTTGTTGTGCATTAGTATTCCTTGTAGTACAGCACAGTCTGAGAATAACAACTAAAAATGTATGACCTTTCTCATAGCCTTGCTTTCAATTTCAAACCAATTGCACTTTTCTCTAATTATTTAGTGAAAAGCGATGTTATCAATGTATGAGACTCAGTTTACCTTGTAGATTTTGTAATTAAATGAACCTTTGGATTCAATGAACATTTGTATTTTTCAGCGTTCTCTGAATTCTAGTGCTGCTAATGAGCATAAGCAGCTGGAAAGTTAGATGTTTCCAGGTTTAGTTTTTATGAATATTGGCAAGGGAAAAATAGGCTTTCAGGAAACACACTTTTTGTCCAAAGGTTTTTCTTTTAAATCACATTAATTCATGCACACCCACAAAGTAGAAGGAAAATGTATCACTGGTTTAGCTTTCACAGCAGAAGAGGGAGGGAAGAGAAAGTTAGAATAATATTTTTTTTCATCCTTCATTCAAATAATTAGTAATGTATCTTTCCAACATACAAAGCAGGAAATAAGGAGTGAGGTAAAAGAAAAAAGCAAATAGTCATATAATTTCTTCCTGTAACCTTCAGAGCACAAAAACATTTTCTTTTAACATATGATTACTTAGCTTAATTGCTTCCAGTGACATTAGAAGTCTTTACAATACATTAAACATTGTTGGTTTAGAAGGAAAATGCTGTGTTTTGCTTATCAAGATCAGGGCAACACTAAGTATAAACCCATTTGTTTTACAAAAGCAATTAAGTTTGGAAGGAATTAAAACAAAGATTAAATAGTTTTTCACTGGGTCATTAGTATTTTAGAAGCCAGGTGAGAAGGACTAGTCCCTGCCAGACAGACATAAAGAAAAATCACACATCCAGCATGCAGTCCAAAAGGTGTTTTACATAACCAATAAGTATCAACTTAGGCCTCTTCATTGGATGAAAATGTGAATATCCTCCATAAAATTCCACTGCATTTTAACAGCAATGGAGAGTTGTGGTCTCAGTTTCAGAATATCAGCCTTTCAGCAGAAAGAGGATAACCCCAGGTCATCTTTTTTCCCAGACTTGTTTCTTTCTTTTTAAAGGCTTCACGTTATTTGCCTCATATAATTCTTTCTTCTCCAAGATGATATTCCTTCCTTTTCAGTGGTCTTCTGGGATGGTAAACTAGAATGGGGAAAACTACTGCATTTAAGAAGAAAATTCTCATTTGGTTTTAACAAGTGGGCTATTTAAAAAAATTGGTTGGCGTATAAAATTAGTCCCTCAAACAAATTAATGCTACAACTATCTGGTGCAGTCTAGAAAGCACTTGTAAGGTCTGTTTGAAGAAGCAGTTTGTTTCATTGGATCAGCTGGGGAAGTGCTCAGAAGCTATGGATCATTTCTCATCAATGAGTAAGAATCTACTTTTTCTTACACACCTTTGCCTGACTTGTGTCCTTGAACCATGGCCACAGAAAAACCATATTACCTTATGCAGCCTTTACTGCTTTTGCTTCTCAGGTGGGTTTTCTGCTGACATGTCTGGCTGAGTGGAGTGGCCCATTCAGATAGATGTCTTTCAACATCATTGAGGCTTTGCCATATCAGAGACTGGGAACAATATAAGTGCTATCTGGGGTAATCCATACTCTTCTCTCACTGTATACAAGGCTGATCTTGGGTTGCTGCCATGATTCATCTCCCCTGTGCTTCTCCCATTCTAAATCCTGCTTATCTATCTGGTGCTGCCAGAAACAGCACCTAAAAGACATGCCAATATGTTCATCTGTGAGATGCACATCGTGCCTCTCAGTCCACCGGTATTTGCTCTATATCCAGACAGTCCTAAGGCAAGGCTCTTATTGATGTCCTTGTTTGAAAGAATGCGAAAACAATTAAAAAAATCCTTAAAATTCAAAGCTTCAAATTATCTGCTGGTCAAAAATCTGTATTAGAGATGCCAAAATGTTGCTAGGAATATAACTCAGTGCTACTATTCTGCATCCAAAACTCACGTTCTCAACAGTTTTCACCATTAAAGAAGCTGGTCCTAAATATAAAAAGGCAATTGACATTTAGAGAAAGACTCCTATCAGTTTCCATGCTTTTTGAATCAGACATCTTAACTTGGAGTTTCCGTGGGCTACAACTTGTTTCTGTAACATCTTTGCCACCATTGGTGTAGTTTTGCTTGTATTTTTCAGAATAAAAGTAAAATCTGTCTATATTTTGTTTCATTATAATTGAGAACAAATCAAACGGAAATAATAGCTTTACATAATCTTCTGGGAAAATACATACACTGACTGACCTTTTACTTATGTATGCTATATGCATAAATGCAGCTCTTAGCAATAAAAGCAATAAGACTTTAAGCAAAATAAACAGAGCTTCTCTCTTTTTATTCTTGGCTTATTGCTTCAATATTTTCTTTTTTTTTTAAATGTTGAGGTGAATAACTGAAAATTCATTTCACAAATATTTAATTTGTGACATAAACTGGTAGTAGATCTGTACTCAATCCAGCCTCAGACTATACCCTTTTCTGCTTGTAAATGTCTCAGCAATTGGGATAACACATCAGCCGAAAATCTCCTCTTCCTGACATCTCGAGAAGAATTTTAGTTGTGTTACAAATTACCACTATACTAAATCATGTTATGCTTATTCCAGCAATAAGTTACACAATATGAAAACAAATTCCAAATGATTGCGAAGATGTATTCTTTGAAGGAAAATTTAACCTGATAGCTGAAATCTAAGAATGAAGTTCAAAATTCAAAGTTTATTTTTAACTGTCAAATTATTAAGCATTCCTTTAAAAATGCTCTTTCTGTATGATCATTACTGGGGAATGGGTTTAAAAATAACACGTACTGCTTTTGGCTCCCTACTATGAATATAAACACACATATTATTTATGTGTATTAGACAATCTCTCAGAGAAAGAATTTATCATATAAATGGTCCAAATCAATAATATACTAATGTTTAGTATCTTCAGAATCAAAATCTGCACCTAAAGGCTGCAACTGTGTCTCACCTACATGGTGACTGAACTTCTGAACTAACCAGGTCAAAACTTACAGGTGATTGCAGTCCAGACTAACACTCTGCAATTTGAACAGAGTGCCACTTTGAATACAGAGCTTATGTATTTTTTTAATGCTTAGGAGGCTCCTCTACTTCTCACTTGAAGTAAAAAGTGGTTTTCCAGATGTTTGACATGTAACTGTCAAAATAGCTGTCAAAATCATCTCTTTAATTTGAATCAGTATTTACTCATGTAAAACATAAACCCAGGTATCCCGAGTGAAAGATGTGGCAAGTCGTTTTCATGGCAACATCTGGCATTTACTTGCTATTAGCAGAGCATTCTTTGTGGGTTAAGTATAACCAAATAAACCCAATAATTGGCGCCAAACTAGACTGAGCTACAACATTAAGCTACGGAGTTCAAGAAACAAGTTATTTCCACCTCCTTTGGCAGAACCCATCTGCGGCTCATAAGGCGAAGGGAATCTACAACTTACCCAGAAATCAGGCTGAATTTGGGGTACATCACTCCTTCCTATGGAATAACTTGCAGAGAGACAGCAGATAGATGGGGAAGAAAATCCTTTTCTAGTTGGCTGAGCAAGGGGTGGTGGGAGCAGAGCGCTGTCTGGGGGCGGAAGCACAGCCCAGTTGCCCCGGTGGGAGCAGGAGCGGCAGTGGGAGTGGGACTAGGAGCAGGAGTGGGAGTGGGAGCAGGGCAGTTCAAGCTGCCAGCCATCCCCCCGCCATGCCTGCCCGACATTTGGAGCTGCTCTGTCCAGGCTCCGGGCATCCCGCAGAGGACCCTGCACTTCAGAGAGCTATGGCTTGGAGAAATACTGGATCAGAAGATGACCAAGCTCTCCTTCTGCAAAGAAATGAACACCTGTCCTAATTCTTCCCTCCACCTCTGCATTCTGCTTTTACAAAAAATTCAGGGGGAGGATTTTTCTCTTCCAATATTTGAAACACACTCTTGCATTCAGTCACTCATTTTACACGCCGCTTCTGATATATTTATGCCCAATATGAAAAATATTATTGGTAACTACAAACAATGCATACAACAAATAAACATTTGAGTACATCCTATTACTGATGCTGGTGATCAGCCTCGGTGTTCTTACATACCACACAGCATGAACTTCGTCTTTTTTTTTTCCAAGTGAGAACCTGAGACTATCTTACCATGTCTTAAATGTCACTGTTCCTAGATTGATCATATACACAGATGAGTAGAGATAAACATGTGTAATCGTAAACACAATACGGTTTGAAGGGGAAAAAAAAGCCTTAGTAATTCTTCTCCCACTATAGCACAGGTTGGTGGGTTGGAGCAGACTTAAGTAGTGGCAGACAATATATGAAATACATAATTTGCATATGACACAGCTTCTCTCTTTATTTCAGCAATGGCCCAATGAATCTTGCTGAAACATTTGGGATAAAGTCAGTGAAGCCTGTAACAAGATTCTGGTAGCAGAAGCATTATATGCAAAATTTGACACAGATTATATTATGAATATTATCAGCCTCACTGGAAAACACTTTCTTGTCTGCGTTGGTTAAACCGTATGCTGTTACCACCAGTATCTAAAAACCAGACTATAGACATCTATAGCGTAAATATACTGCTTCTTAATTCATATGGTTATTATCTTTTTATCAGTTAAGTGTGTATCTGATTAATGCCTTTTCATAATACAAAAGAATATATCTTGCACTTCTAAATAGTTAACCATAAAAGCGTTTTTACTTAACTTACCAGTTGTTGAAGCTGGAAGGAGTCTTGCCCTAAACTCTCTACCTGCTCTCATGTTGGTAATCTGTGTCTCTCTCTCCCTCTCCCTCCCTCCCCCCGTGCAGAGATTGCAGTAAACTTAGAAAACTAGCAGGGACAGTGTTTCAAATGACTTAAGAAAGAGAACAGGAACAATCATTTCGTTCTCTTTTTTTCAGATGAGTACAGTACCTTCAGAAAGAAGGAAGGAAGGGAGGGGAGAGGAAGTCAACAACCCTTTGCTTTCCTGCAAAAAAATAAGGAAACAGCAGATAGCAATCTCATTTTCTCTCAAACAAAATGTTTGGAAAAATAAATACATCCAAACCAGAAGGAATTCCTCAAGTATTATATCTGCATTATTGGCTTCATAAAAACTACTTTATAGCTTGTTATGTGCAAGTACATTAAAACAAATAAATTTCCAAAGTAGTGAGTAGGAATAAGACACCCATATCTTATGCAGAGCAATTAGCCATAAGCTTGCACAGATAATGCAGGCTTTTACTCTAGAGAAGGAACGATCATAGATGTATACGTGTATCTTGTTTCCATGGTGATATAGGTACAAAAATTCCTAAAACCCCTCTTTACTCTAATCACAAGCAAATGGCACATTTCATATTTATGGAACGCTGTGAAATAAAAAGGGTCACAAAAATGGTAAGAATCATAGCTTGATATTTGAGTAACAAGTAATTTATCTCAAAGAATCGCGTTATAGAAGGCGTCGTGATTTATCCAAACAAAACCAATGCGCTATGTTCCAGGACAGAATTCATACTTTATTTTGGTTCTTTCTTTCACCATTAAACATATTTTGACAACCAGATACTGGCCAGCTGGCTGGAGTTATACTTGGGATAAGTTTAGTCCATTGTGCTCGGCTGTGGTTTTGCTTGCTTTTATGTTTTGCCCTAACTTTATCTGTCATCTGAAGTCCATTTACAGTGATTAGATGCTCCCTTTTTCTTTTCCCACTTTTTTTCTTTCATTGTGATATTTTTGCCAGTAAACACTCTGACACTGTCGCAGGGGCTGTGTTTTCCGTTACCCTTATAATTTGGTACAGAAAATGGGGCATCTCATCGACGAGCAATCTAGGGTTGAGTTCTGTGAAAGTTATAAAAAAAAAAGCCATTTCAGAGGGCCCTCTCCTATAAACTGCACACCTAGGCTTTGCTCTGGGAGCAATAGCTAGATAGATGCTGCTGAAATAAATTGAGTTGCTGCTGTAAATCAGCATGTTAATGGGAGGACAATTTGGTACGCTAATCCATAAAGATTATTATTTCTTTTATTGTACAATAATGAGAATTGATAAGCTGCAAACCACAACAGGAAGTAGCTCTTTGGCACCTGTATTCCTTCATGCAGTTCCTGGTGCTATTTCCAGAAGATGTCTAGCAATGATTTGGCCGGAGAGGGTTTTATTTTAATATTCAGAAACTGAAAGCTTTGATAATGGACATCAGCAGCTGACAGAGCAATGCAGGTGCCACGAGTGATCTCTGGCCTTACATCACCACCAGTGTTTCCTGAAATGAGCAAAAATTTAACAGGAGGGTGAATTTTAAAAGCAAAAGAATGCAATGCACTTAGGGTATATACTGCAAACAAAGTCCTTGATACTCCCTTGGGAATGGAGGCCCTCATCAAACAGATCTCTAGTGCATACCCAGCACAGGGAAAGTAAAGAAGTATGGGAAGCCACCAAATTAATGTACTGTCATGTGGGGTCAGTTTAATAGCTCAAAAAGTTTTACTTTGTTTTGAAATGTTTTTTTGAGGTCTTAAAGATGATAGGAGCTCCCAGTTCTTTTAGTTTTGCTTTCTTTATTTATTTGCCAGGCCTGCCAACTTTATGAGACCCTGAAGAATGCAATTACATATCATTTTGTTTCTCTTTGTTGGGAGCACATTGCAGAAGTTTGGTTGGAAACCCATACTGATCAAGTTAGGATCTTTCTTATATAAATCGCTGAGGGTATGTGATAGTCTGTGTAGTCCTCTATGAAAGGCTTAATTGTCACAGATGTCCTGTACTTCTTCAAACAGCAGGTTTCACTTTCTTGAGGATTGCAAAGCTAAGAAGCTGGCCGCAAACATCCATGTGGCACCTTCAGCAGGTTATAAGACTTTGCTGTTCTGACTGGAGGCTGTGAGAGCCCCCTACTTCAGCAAGGAAAGCAGTAGATATAAGATCTTTGCTGATCCTACCTCAGGTCCCATTGTCAGCGGCCTTTCCACCACCCAAGTGCTCAGGGCTTACTTAGTTACCCCATCCAAGGTCAGGCAGAACAATCTTGCTTCCCAGTGTGCAGCCACAGTAGTACTTAACTTGGTCTTACTTCTGCCAGTTTCTCCCAACTGCTGCCAGAAAATCACAACCTGAGGAGGAAGAAGCACCGAAATTGTGATTTTCATGCCAGAAAACTACCTTTCAAGGTCATTGCCTGTGCAATTACTGACTGTGGAGAAATAAAAGAATGGCTGAAATCATTGGTATCTATAGTCACGCAAACCAAGCCACAACAGGTGACACTATTTTATGATATTAAAACACTTTTTAAGGGACAAGTTCATCTGGTTTTCAGAATATATTTCACAGAATCACAGAATGGTCAGGGTTGGAAGGGACCTCTGGAGATCATCTAGTCCAACCCCCCTGCCAGAGCAGGGTCACCTACAACAAATTGCACAGGACAGCGTCCAGGCGGGTTTTGAATGTCTCCAGAGTGGGAGACTCCACCACCTCTCTGGGCAGCCTGTGCCAGTGCTCCACTACCCTCAAAGTAAAGAAGTTCCTCCTCATGTTAAGAGGATTTCTTCTGGAAGAAATATGAGCCTTTTTTTTTTTTCACCTTTTTTCACTGTGTTGTTACCAAAATGAAGTCACTGATACAAAGTCAGAAAGGTACAGTGCCAGCCTTAATGCAGCTAAGTGAACAACTTCAAGCATAAGTGCTTCCCAGATCCAGCACATAGTGTCTTGTGAGGAGTGGCCAGGAAGAAAACATTCTTGTGGTCATGGTCAGGGTAAATACTGAGGACCAGGAAGATTCCTCTGGTACCAGCCTGTATGATCAGACCAGATCTTCAACCAGATTGACATCTATGATGTTAAATCCTTGATTTCCTTTTTTTTTTTTTTTTTTTTTTTTGGAACTCTAGTAGGGAATAAATTGTGTTTCAGAGGCTCTTTCCAATGACAGCAGGGATGCTTTCCTATATGTTCAAATTAAGAATGAAATAAACAAGTTCAGCATGCTAAAAATAAATTGAGCCTCTACCCAGCATAGATAGAAGAGAACACAGAGGTAACTGCAGCAGCATTAGTATTCCACTTCATCCTGAGAAAATGGGACCAGAGGCAAAAAACAGAGACACTTAGTTTTGCTTGATTGCTTTAGGACAATAACCATATACATCTGAACCGTCTGCAAAAAAAATAAAACTAATATCTTCCTTCCGGCCTACAGTATACCTGTGGCAATTTTATGGAGTAAAAATAATACACTTCTCACTTAGAGACACAAAAACTGAAGGACACCTAATTGTTTTCCATAGGTCACTCTCTGCTGTGCTTTCCTGGTTTCTTTTCTGCAGCGCGTGTTTACCGTAGACTGTTCAGGAACGAGCTGGCAGAATGCTAATGGGACCAGAGACAAGCAAAGCAGAGTCTGAAGGACTCCCTTTCTGTGCGGCAGCATGTGGAGAACCTGCCTCTGGTTACCAATATTCTGTTATGTATTGCAATTTGTTGTATTGCTACGCATTAAGCCTGCGTGTGGTGTTACACAGTAACACATCTCCAGGGCTGTGGTTTTTAAATCATTACAGTCATACTATATGTATTTCCTTTAGTTTCTCACATTAGAAAATATTAGAATATCAGAAAATATTCCAAAGGTTTTACACTACTACCTGTCTCTCATGACCATAGTATGATCAGAGTATTTTCACGACTATGTGTTTGTACAGCTAGATTTACTACTCTGCCATCTACATATTTTGTACTTTTGAGTCAGGTAATATCTAATTAGCACTTTAATGAACTATTAGTGGTTGTAGACTATAACCTTTGAACCAATCACATTTTTCAATTGCTTTGGGGAGAGAAAAGTGGGAATTTGTATTAAAGACAGGAGCTTTCCTGGCAATAAACACCTTATTATAATTTAAAGTGGCCTTTAAAACTCATCCAGGGCCAAACTCATTTCTGGTAAATGACATCGGCTGCAGTCATTTGAAGACAGGCTTTTCCTGTACTCACTATGTAATCATCACAACTACCTTTATTAAAACAATACCATCAAAAGCTATTTTAAAATAAGATGGTATGATTAAGAGGATGTGTTTTCATCTTTTAACATACATAAAGTTATGTGAGCAGGACTGTGAGCCCTATTCAGGTCAGAGGTGGGCAAGAACTTGGCTTTGGTCAGTATGATTGAATTTGGTGTCACGTTTGAAGATCTGTAACATGTGGAAAGTTGCCAAAGTATCCACCAAGTTTTTTGGTGCTTTCTCAAAGCTGGCCATTTGACAGCTGTAAAGGCTGCAATTTTACCTCTACTTAGACTGGGAAATTAATCCAGCATTTTTTCTGGTCTTTCTTGGTGATCATACTTGAGTAAGAATGTTCATTTACTCTAATGTCCACTAAGTGTACTGTAACACCTGAAACTGCTTAACATGTTTACAGGCTTACGCTGGGCATCTAATGTTGTAAAATGTGTCACTCTTCACAAAATAGCAGGAAAAGGCATGTTTGCATCTTCTTCCCTGTGCAGTGATGCTTCTTACTTTGTTAGCTCTGATAGTAAGACAGCGCTTCTTCTGGAAGCCTGACAGGATATTTCAAGATGAATTTGAAATGAATATGAAATAATCAGTCTGCAATTGCAGTCATTTTCATTTTGGTTGTTTTAGTCACAACCTAGCTAATGTAGTCTCTGCCTTATATAGGGTAAACAGTAGTAATGATTTTTGAGATAACCTTTTTTCCTTTAGTTTGTGATCTTTTTCCAACATATTCAGTGATTGTGCTACAGTTGAAGTGCTGCGGACACTTAAAAAAGGCCCTTTCTGAGAGCAAAATATAGTGAAAACCCATGACCACTGCTATCAAGTAGTACCCCTCTGATTTATAGCTACTAGGCTGTAGAGCCAAGAAAACTCTTGGGAAATCAGTACTCCACACCTGTATGAAAGATGGTAAATTGGGTGTCTAAGGCTTTTTTAAACTCTCTGTGCTTTCGAGAGAGAGGTGTTTAGGTTGGGTGCCGGGGCGGGGGGGGAGGGGGTGGTGGTGTTTCTTCAGTTTGGGTTTGGGTTTGGATTTTCTTGTATTTTGGGGTTTGTTTTGTGCCTTGACACTTGGGAAACACTAGGCAGGGCAAACACTGTACTCCTGCAGTCCTCATTCATTCGATGCTGCTACTCACTGCTGTAAGACTTCCCCATAACTGAAGAGAATTATGTTAGGTCCCACACGCATTAAAGACTACAGCCAGTAGCCAGACATTGTAAACTCATCGACTAGATCTCACAGAGCATATGGATTGGCACATGAGCTCACAGGAGTTCAAAGCAGTTATCAATAAATAAAAAGTGAGTGTTAAAACATCTAGCCAAGAATAATTAGGGGAAAAGAAAAGCAGGGCTCTTAGGTCTGTTAAATTTCCTCTGTTCTTCAAAAAGTTTAAATGGGTTTTGTTTTCGATCCTTTTTTTTATTTTAACAAAACACTTTTGCTGAGACTGCTATTGTTTTGTGGAAAAGCATTTGGTTATAACTTAAAGCACAGGAAAAATCCCCATTTACAGGAAAAACCTCAGACTACACTAGAAGTCTTGCCACTGGGATTTCTTCAGCTGTACATTTCCCTTTTGCTTATCAGGGCTGCTTACTTCAGTACATACACCAAAAGCATACACTGGCACAACACTGCTGATGGCCATTCTGTGTACGCATAATGCCAGAACATCCCTTCTAAGAAGGTATTACTCAGTAAACAGTGTTGCATGATTCCTAAATATTTCTGAAGAAGCTCTATGTGTGTGTGTGCGCGCACGTGTGTGTAGTGACTGTCAACAGGGCTATTTTGCGAGGTAGCTTTGATTATGTTTTAAAGCCCATTGAGATTTTTGACTGACAACACGTGGTCCTAGGCAACAGCCATTAAAAAGGAGGATGAAAGAACAAAATGGGGCAGACCTGGAGACTGCAGTTACGGTACGGATATTATCTCTGGGGTCTCAGGCTTGCATGTTTGTGTGTTGAATTTTCTGCAGTTTTTTTGTCTCCTGTCAACCACAGACTTGAAATGCTGGACATCTCCTACTGCTTGAGGTAGAGCATTGGAAATGCACTGCAGCTAGAAGCACTGTTCACAGCAACTGTCTGCATACTGTTTACTGCCTTTTGCCCTCTCTTTCCAATTAGAAACCTTTTGTAAAAATTGCTGTTAGGTCCAATTACTTCACGCTGTTCCAAGTCTGCTAACTTCACTTAACTGGTTCTTCCTTTCTCACTAATAAGTATCACAACTGGTCCTTTTTCACAGGGATATCTTACCCCACTAAAGCATCGTTAGTGGTGCTGTATGGTTTCCGCCTCACTGGACTGTCCCTTTGAGAGACCTTCTCAGCCCAAAACACTATCAGACCTAGACAACAACATCTGATCATAATTCCCTTTCTTGTAGCTGGTGGGTTTTTTTGGTAAGACTGAAGTTTTAGACCAAGAGAAAATCAAATTATTTGGCTGCAGACATTCTCTAGCCTCCATCCCCAGCTGCATAGGCTGTTCCCCAGGCTGTTCCCTGGCACACTCTGCCTGTATGGTTTTTCTGTTTAAGAGTGAGATCAAAAACGCAACGGTAAAGTGAACCCAGACATGTCCCCTGGACAGAAACTGCAGCGAGCTCTGGTAGGTGCCAGCCTGGGAAAAGCTACCTAGAAGCTGAACAGTCAGTTTACATATGGCGTTGTCCTTTTCGGCTTGTCATAAGGCGTCTGACATAGAGTAGGTTAATAAGCTGGGGAAGGAGAAAAGAAACCCAAATGAGATCCTGAATCATCCCTCAGTGCGGGGATGCCATCAGACAAGCCTGTTGTTCCCTTCCCAGACATGCTGTTTGCCTTTCTTCTATTTGTCTGAAACCACCTACATTGCAAAGGTTGTTAGCTTGCATAATGCAGCAGCCCA
>NW_009648250.1:4923111-4941452 GCF_000708025.1 Charadrius vociferus | reverse complement strand
CTTTGGCAGCCGTCCCATCCGCAGTGGTTATATCTGCACAGTACGTGCCCAAGCGGCTGCAAATTAGACGGTTAACAAATAGCAGTAACATAAGGAGCGGGATTCTTCTCTGTTCTCTTTCTTAATAACTTTAGTACCGTATCTCAGGCTGTGGGAGTGAATCAGCACTCTCAAGACAATACTGTAAATAGCTGTCAACAGGGTGCGACTGGTGGTGACATAATTCTCGTGCTCAACTGCAGTATTGCTTTTGTTAATTTTCCAAATGTAAAGTTACAATGTGGATTAAGATTTTTATAACGCATGGCGAGATTGGTTCCAGCCTGCCCTATACAACTGTGAAGATGACCTTAATCTCTTACATCCGCATGTATCTTGTGAAGTCCACCAAAGTATTTTTGATCTACTGAGTATTTTTGGATTTACTGTGCTGCTAGAGCATTGCATTAACCGTCACCAACTGTTTTTCTTGTTATCATTGTTTTTCTTCACATTTCAAGAAAATAAAATTGCAAATAGTAGAAACCTATTTTATACTGCAGAAATAGCGTAACAATAAACCCAGGTTTTCTTTGGTTCCTGAATTAATTGCTTTCTAGTGGAAAATTTTTAGATCACTTATGAAATTATTCCTGTTTATTATTTTTGTCTTTAAGTCTAAGATCAACAAAAGTTTACACTTAAACTGCTAAAACATAAAGTGCTAAATTTTCAAAGTTGTTATATAGGTTTCCTCTCCTAAATCGTGTATATTGCCAACCAACAGCCTGAGTTTTGATTTTGGGTGCAAGAGGAATGTGTACGCAGGCTTATGACACATCTCTGCTTGGCCAGTGTGCATGTCTACTTTTCATGGTGATTGAGATCACTGAAAAACTTCTGCTATTCTGAGTATCTTCCCATTCATATATGCACTAGGAACTACTCAGAGCAATACACCTGGATCTTCCAACTGCTAGCCTGAGCAAAGAGTATGTTGGAAAGATAGCTGGATTTACTGAAATGGCTGACTTCCAGGCAAAGTTTGCTTTCGGAATGAAACCAAATCAGAAACTGAATGCCTGATTCTGGTTATGTCTTGATTTTCTTCGCTCTAAGTAAACAGAACAATTCTGGAGTCATGCTGGAAAAAACCTGGAGGCTTAAATGTCCCACGTGTGGGAGAGGGAAAGTCCTAGGAGGGGAGTGAGAGGTATCTGCTAAGAACAGAAATAAAAGGCAAGATTGTTTGGGGTGGCTCCAATTCTGGTTCAGAACCTAGGAAACAGATTCTCCATGGGTGAAAATTGTCACGCAGCAGCTTAGAATATCAGGGAATATACTCTAAACCTGGGTGAGGGAGAACAAGATCAAAATTCAGTTTCCATCTGAATATCTGCAGCATCAATATACCTAAAGAAAAACAGCAGAATCTGATCTTTAAATCAGATACAAATCAAGTAATTTTGCAAGGCTCAGGGGGAGCTAAGATCAGGCAAGTTTTTGCAGGGGAAAGAGGGACTGTCCTTGTAAGAGCACATGTGGATATTTTTTCCACAGGATGGCATTTTCAGGAATGTACGCTGAATATGATTCACCACAGGATTAAGAAAAAAACACTCAAATAAATTATATTTTTTTTTCCCCCCAGTGTCTAGAATCACTGACAAGCTCTGTGCAATGCTGAGTGGGGCAGATGATGGTGGATGAAGGGTCATAGTCTCTGACGGACAGCTGCCCACACGGTGCCGATTCCTTCCATCAACATTGTACAATGGCTGCACCATTCCTTTGGCATGCATGGCCAGGGATGGAAGGTCACACATGCTCGAGGCATCATGAGAATGCCACCATGTGTCTGTGTAAATGAGGATCTCAACTCCCTAGCAGTCAGATATTTTTGTAGCAAATTCAATTAACCATTTTTGCATTGGCAGATCTAAAACTTGGTTCTTGAATTTCAGTAGTATTTCTTCAAGTCCATATATTTTTCATTATTTCTCATGTTTGCTTAGTGTTTGCCTTCATTCAGTTCAGAAAAATAAGATTAATCAGATACAGCATTCTGATAAATCAGGTTTGGTATCATTTATTTGTTTTTACAAAATCCAAAGTAAAAATTATCATATTCATAACACATTCATCTGAAAGATACTTCAGTAATCTTTAGGTTTTGTAAAGCTTATATTTTATCGGTTTTGGGAGCAGTAAAATTCAGACTTGAGCTACCTATGGGCTACTTATAACATTTTCAGTATGACTGAAAAATAGCACACTCCTAAAACTTCTGTAATGCACTAAGAAAAAAACAACTCACAGACTATGAAGACATTTTTCTTTTTTTTTCCATTCCTCCACAGCCACCTGTAACCTAGATTCCTTTTTCATCTTCTTTGCCAACAGCTGTCACTAAATCAGATACACGGAGAGATCAACCACACAAAGACCCTCTGTGTGTTAGCACTAATAATGTGCTCCTGTAATCAGCTAAGCAAACAGCTCTCAGCCTCTGGTCTGTCTCATCGTTTTCACAGGCTTCATAAAACTCTATGTCAGTAAAGGATAAGATTTCAAGCACTTTGAGGTTGCTAGACAGATCACATCCTACTAGAGAACAAAGTGGGAGCCAAGCACTTCATAAAAATATCACCCTATCTTGGAAAAGACTAAAAATGTTGGTTTGCTAGGCTTTTTATTGTGTTCTGTGTGCCTTCATTATAACAATCCTAGCCTCATGGGTCCCTGTGCCATTCCCTTGGAAGACAGAGGAACGTCAAGCGTGGTTGTTCATGGTGAAGGGGTCTGTCCAGGTGAGCACCACGGAGAACATGTGGGCGCAAATGTTCAGCAGTGTTTGCTGATGGGGAGACCTCTTCACCCCCGGTCCGTCCGTGTGCACAGCGGGGGCTAGTCCATCAAGAGAAGAAATGCTGAGGGAGTTCTTCATGCACCCGCTAGCGGGTCCTGGCACTTGAGCTCAGGAAAGCAGAGCTGTGGCTTGTGCAGCTGTGTCGTCTCAGTATTTTGGGCCACTCTGGGCTTGTAACTGGGAGATGATGCAGAAGAGGGGAGCCTGGATGCCTGAGCTCCCGACAGAGTTAATGGAGAGAGAGACAGAGCTGTTGAGAGGACTAGTCAGAACACATACGTTAGATGTCTAAAATTAGACAGTGTGAATATATCTCTTGGGTGTTAATGCTGCCTCAGATAAGCTCTAATTGTCATATGAAGCATCCCAGGGGTTGATCACAGTTCAAAGGAGAAGGTGGGCCCACAGAGCCCCCCACTTTTCTTATGGCTGTCTTACTTCTCTCTTCACCTGGCCCTAAAATGCCTCTATGCCCTGGGACCCCCTGGAATAAGAGGAAGAACATGAGAGAACCTGCTGTAAACTCACACATGTGACCTTCCTAGCAGGCTCCCTGGTGCTGGCAGTTGTTCTTCCAGCTGGGTTGCAGAGGGGCAGGAATGATCCACCAGTGGCAGAGGGAATGAAAAGCCAGGACAGAGCTGTAGCACTTAGGGCAAGAAGGGTCCCACAGGTGGTGCTGAGGTGCAGAGACCCTGTGAGTAACCAGTCCCACCTGGCGCAATGATTCATCCATCCCAAAGTAAAGGAGTAGTCTCTGTTTGCCAGGTCACTTGGAAACCACAGCATTGGCATGCACACTGTTCATGTAGGGTTGGGGAATGGGGACAGCAGAACCTTGAGCAGGTTCTGCCACCACAACTTCATGTCAGGAAGCCACAGACTAGTGAATCAATGACCTTCTGAAAGGTGGGTGGCAAAGCAAGGGTAAAGATGACATTTTAGGCCCTCATCCAAAGGCCACCCTGCAGTCCTTCAGAGCTTTTGGATCAACAGTTTCTCTGCGCCTTCAGTGAGGAGAAATCCCAGGATGGCCAGAGACCCCCAACCTCTCTCTCCCTCAGGCAAGGATAGAGTGAACTGGTCTTTATTTATCCCTGTCCTAAGCTTTCTTCCTAGTTTGCTGTTATGTGTCTTGGCAGAGCCTGTAGAAATGTAGGGACTTCCCCTCCCTGCCTGCTCATATTTTCAGACCTCGTTTTTTCAGGGTCTTTATTTTCAGACCCTGAAAATAAAGAAAGGCTTCCTTATCTACTATATATGTATAATCTATTATATACTCCTTATTTTGGATTCCTGCTACATTTATGGGCTTTCTTGCATCCCAAACCAGATTTAAATTCCACACTATATTTTGCATGACGTGTACTTAAGAAAAGGGGGAAAAAATTGATGGATATTCATCTTTCATCTGTAGTTTTGTCTAGGTAAAGGCTAAACATGATACCTAGAAATGATAAAAGAAAACAGCCTGAGGATGACAGGGTTCAGCCTTTGCAACATCTCTCTCATAGTTTTGGGAAAACTAAGTATTATCTCCAGAAGTTATGTGGTGTTCTGAGAGGGTAGATTTCAGGTAGAGTATTCTAAAACCAGTGCCCACTACATGGCATGACCATTGACTGAGACACATGACAGGAACAGCACAGTCTGGAAACTGTGCTTTGAACCCTCCTGATTTCATCTCACCAAAGATACAGGTGTCCACTCAATCCATTTTGATAACTGATTTCTTCTAAAAATTGAAGTTAATAGCAATAACTCAAATTACTTGTTTTAAGATCTTGATTCCTTTCTGTTGTGTCTGTTCTTTGTTATGTTAGCTCAAAGATATTAAAACGTGATTTTATTTGCTATTGCAGAGCAGCAACCACACTGTCAACATTAAACACTTATGATGACTACATATTGAAAAGCATGGCCTTAAGTGAACACTGTCATACTCATGTATTGCAGTCTTTACCTTTTATATCCTTATTTGCTAAATCAAAACAATACATTTTGTCAAGTTGTATTATGGAGCATTGTGCTTTGTGCTGCATTCCCTAATGAATCAGTAAATTTTCTTAACAAGTTTTGGACACAACCTCAGATAAGTAGGTTGCAGAAAATAGTCTTAGTGCTTACAGTATCAAAAATTTACTTGCAATATGCTTAAGTAATTCTCCAACTACCATTTAATAATGGAATGTTTTCTCAGCTTTACAGCAAATTACAGCAAAACATGACACTGTAGTTCCCTAAACATTACTCGGTTCTTGCAAGGTGCTGAATTCCCCAATCCTCTTTGAAAAGAAGAAGTGAGGATGTTTGGACGCACGCTTGGTAGGGGCCTCAGCTACTCCCAAGGAGGGAAACTGTTGCTTGAAGAGTCAACTACTGAAGTCAGCACCCCAAAGACGAGCCACTGACTTCATCTCCACAGCAAATGCCCATCCTTGAGTGTTTTGCCTCAGCTGTGGTTCCCAAGCAAAGTCTTTCTCAACAGCTTTTAAAAGGTATCCAGCTTATGATTTGAAATGCTAAAATTCAACATTTAACCACGCAGATGATGTTTGTGTTATTACCGATTGGAATACAAAACTTTATGCGATTACCTATTGGAATACAGAAACATTTTAAGTAGAGGTCATCTGTCAAAGACTCTTGTGCTAATTCTTCCAGCCTCTAACCTGCCTTTGATGAGTTGCTCCATCTGCCTTATATCAGGCGTTTCTTTCAGCCCAAAGCTATGTATTCAATAAAAATGGCCCTCAATGGCTACTGGATAGAAACTCAGTAGCTTAATACTTATCCTTCTCTTATAGTCCATCTGATTTTAGGAATAGATTATACTAAAATAAACATAATTGCTTCTTCAAAATAATTTTCTATATAGTATGACAGGGTGGGGGTGGGGAATCCTCATGTGAAGTCTGGTTCTGAGGCTGGAAAGTAACAAAACATAGAATTTCTGACAGTCTGTAAAATTTTCCCCTTTTCAGGATGACATTTACAGAATTAATAGGCCACCCCTTACGATTTGAAATGGGTCATAATGATAGACTGTAACAAATTGTTTAAAACCTACCAGCATGAAAATACTACCAGTAAAGCTTTGTGAAGGCTCTCATGAGAGGTCGGTTTGTTCCAGCTCCAAGCCTCAGCCTTTACACACTTCCCTTGTCACGTTGCACACAAGGAAGAAAAAAAATATTGCTGTTACTGTGCCTGTTGCACCCAAACTCTCTGTAGGGCCTCAAAGAAACCAGATTTTCTCCTTTCCGTTTCCCTGACTGCTCTGCTTTTCTCCTGACAAGGCCCCTTCCAGCAGACGGGCAGAGCAGGGAGTGGGGCTTTCCAGCCGCGGTCCACAGAAGTGCCCCAACCCATCCCCAGGGACCAAGAGCTGGACCTGTGCTCTCCTCACCCAACCTGAAACCAGGGTCAGCATCACGTTACTGCCCATCCCCAAACCAAATCCACCCCACTGAGTCGAGCCGGGGGAGGTATTTACCCAACGTGCCTCCGTGCACCTGAGTGCTAGAAATGAACCCACAAATCTGGCTGTGCACGGAAAAAGAAAAGAGCTGTTTGCCTGGGCTCTCAGTTGTGTGGTACTCCTCTGTCCCAAGCAGGAAAAAGCATGAAAGCAGCATAGTTTTTTGGTATCCCTGTTAACAGACCTAAGTCTCAAGAGTTGGCATTTGGTGTGCTTTGGTGTGCTTTTTTAAAGCCAAGCCATTTCTATAGGCAAGTTGATCTCTTCCCAGAGATCTTAAAGGAAATAAGACTATTTCAAATGTAGGTTATTTCATTTGAACTAGAGCATTTTTTTAAAGTTCCTTTTTATTTCTGACTGCTAAAACTTGGTTTAGTCCTTTTGGGTCTCAGTTGATGATGTTCTGACTTTTTTGAAATTGAACCAGAGATAAACTTGATATATGCAAGGGAAAACATGGGTTTATGAAGAGCAGACTTTGCAAACAGCTATGCATTTTAACAAAAAATATCTATACTGCTAAATTTCTGTGTCAATAGAGCTTTTTGTTTTCCTGCAGAATATATAGGGGTTGAAGTATCTCACCAGTTATTCCACTCAGTGTTGAGGCTAGGTGTCTGAGATAGATGTAACCAAAGCAGCCGCTGGGTACTTAGCGATGTTGTGCAATCATTTTTGAGAAGGGAAATTAAAAACAGAACACTCAATTTGAAACTACAGGACAACTAAATGTCAGCACAGGAGAGGTAAATGAGAATTTAACCGGGAGAACATGGACTTGATCTCTTATTATTGCCCAAAGTGCTGATGAGTTTTAGTCAAATTTATGAATCCGATACGAATTTATCACCATGCCTGATTATGAATTCCTGTTACAAGGGATAATCTGTTACTACTTAGTTACAAGGAATAAGGCTTTGGAGTAACTTGTTAACCATTTAAGAAAGACTTGTAATGGTCAGGGAGTTTCACAAGAAGCTCCACAAAACAGTGGGGATACTTAAGTGTGGCAGTCTATTTCCAAAGAAAGATTGAAAGATGTGTATGTGACACCATATCTTCAGTATGAAATAGCAGTAAATGTTCTTTTAAAAGCTTTAGGCCAGTGAAAATCCACTACAGCTTCTATTTGTCTTGAACTTCTTATTTATTTTCAGTTCTGATTTACATTTTCTACAGCATCTGAGCTTAAACGAACTCTATATATCAGTAAGTTCACAACCTCAAATTTGAAAGAATATCCTTTAGAAAGCCACTTGGTGCTGGTTCTGCATTTACCTCACAGGGCAGGGGTGAATTCAGGTTCCCTTTTCCTTCTTCAGCTTGTATGTACATGAAAGAACGGCTGCAATCTGGCTCTGGCTGTGGGAAGGAATTATTTACATGGGTGTTTAATTAGGAATAATGAGATGAAATTAAGAGAAGGAAATTTTAGGATGAATGTCAGGAAAAGCTCCTTGACAGCAAGGCATTTCAAATTGTGAAATGGTCTCCTAAAGGAAATGGTGGAAACTCCAGTACTTAGGACTTTTAAAGGTGACTGGACAGCACAGTGGAAACTATAATGTAGGAAACAAGCAAGCCATGCGGACAGAAAGACATTAGGCACGAGCTAATGCTTATTTTCTACATCTGCATTTCATGGCATGGAACTGCAGCAGCACAATGCTGCAAGTTAACATCAACCCAGAATTATGACAATCTGTAACAGCGTGAGCACGTCAGCCCTCCGCAGCTGCCGAGGAACCGCAGCACATCTGGGGATAGCGGGAATGCAAAGACACCAGCCAGGCCACTTCTAGCTTTTCTTTTTTGCATAAGGGAACACATCTGTCTCTCAGCATCAGCAGAGCTGCACTTCCACAAAAGCACCTATCTCCTTGCAGTCTCTTTCCAGTACTGTAAGAATGGTGAAAAATTAATGTTACGCTACAGCTGTTCCTCACAAGGGCATTATCTGGGCTTCCAGGAATCTATGTAATGTCAAGGTACTTTGCTTGCAGTCAGCTCTTTTCTGTGTAGGGATAACAGGAATCTTAACTTCAAGAAATGTGTAAGTATACAAAAGCTTAGTGAAACTGATGAAACAACTGGTGTTGCTGTCTCTGAATCTGGCTCCTAAATGGACTTTCTGGGTTTCCCAAGAGCACTTTGGGTCAACAACAAAAACATTGTGCCCCACTTTTCCTGAGCTGGAATTGTTGTGGCACTGAAAATACAAAAGGGAGAGAGCACAGACCCTGAGACATCTGTGTAGGGCCATTCCCCTTTAGGGGAAAAGATGGAGCTCATCTGATGCTGTGAGCCTCCCCCCTTTGTTTCCAAACTCTTGCTGAAAGCAGAGGAATACAGGAGTCAACTCAGTGCTTCACAGCAAACCAGCACTTGTGCCATATACTATGAAAATCACTGCTCTTCCTCTGTGAGTTGTTAAACATTCATGGGTCATTGGTGAGTGCGTGGTTATTTTTTCTCGGGGATGTTCTCTGCAGTATGTCAGTGGTTATGTAAATATGACCCCTAGTGTTCAACTTGGATGGCAATAATTTAAGAAAATTACAGCCCTTACTAGACTTGCCTTAAGAAGAGGGTCATCTTTTCTGATTAACCTAATATTGTACCCCCAAAAAATAATACTGATTTTTTCTTGCTTGTGCAGTAAAAATTGTTGAAGACACACTGTTTTCAAAGCATAAGTACTGAAGAATCACATGAGGATTTTAGTCATAATTGTTACAGGCAGGGAATAATCTACATTGAAAAATTTTATTTCAACATTTTCCCATCTGCAGAAAAAGAAAACACTAAGCAATGAAGCTGCTAATGGTAGAGCATCAGTGGAAGCAGTTGTACACTGCTATGTGCTGCATTACAAGGGTAGTGACGAAGACTCTAATGTACAACGGCTGTTACAAGAAATGGTGAGATAGCACTTTTTAATTCTTGCTTCATTCTTGATGCTGCCACTAGTTTTCTGGTATGCTTTTCAAGAGGTCATTTAAGCTCTCTGTTCTTGTGTTGACAAAATACACAGGCACATTTTTTTATTTAAGGTTTTATTTAAGGTTTGTGAGCTTTAACAATTGTCTGTAACGCTGCATGAAATTTTGGATAAAAAGCAAAATAAAATTGACTTGCCACCTGTTATTTTTTAACTATGGGACAAAGCAAATCTACATATATTTTATTTGATTTAAACAATCAGAGGCACAATGTGGGATGTGCAAGGCCATTAGGTAACACTGCAAGTCGCATGATGTTCAGGGAGGAAGGGGAAAGGTGCAGTGCTTTAGCATCCAGGCTGCAGATCTCTGACTCCAGCTCTGCTTTGAGAAAAGATGGACACAGTTCAACTACTGCTTTAGCCATGTTCCTTTCTTCCTGCTTTGACACATGCTGTATTGCCATATGTTTTTTAAAAGGACCAGCAGTGACAACGTGGACAAAACAGTGGTCAATGAAAGTTTGGAGAATTAGCAGTGACAAGCTGGTTTGCAATGCAGTCCTCTGCTGATTGCTTTAAAGTATGTCAGGCTGTGGATACAAACAAATGATTTATCACACCATGATGTAAAACAATATGTATGACATGTATTGTGAAAACACATAATGCAGGGCCTCCTGCTTCCTGACTGTGTTTGTTAGCTCTCTGCACTCAAGCATCTTGCAAACTCTACTACTTTGCATCTTGTTCAGATATGGAATAGCTCCAAGAAACTAATTTCTGCTCTCATCTGAATGCCTCAAGCATTAATGTGGACCTCTAATGTGCTCTCAAAGCCCTGTGGTTTATTCGGCTGAGTATTGCTATCACCAGAAAAATCACTGCCACTTCAGCTCTGGCCTACAGAGCTCTTTTACATTAAGCTGCTTCTTACAATCTCATGTAAATATTTCTTTGTGCCTGTTCAAATTTGGTATCCCTGGTAGAAAATCATGCACCTCCTGGAGGCAGAAATAAGATATTATTTTTAATTTCAGTGCCACACTACTCTTAATGCTTTTAAACCTAAAAATGGAGTGCTACCGCTTCCCATTGCTCCCATCTTACTTGCCGGTGGCAGTGAAACAGGAACTAGGTCCAGACAGTTACGTTGAAAAGCAGATGGTAGATGTTGTAAGGGATCTTTTCTTTACCCACTTTTACAGCTTTTTCCTTGATGCCTCCTGCCACAAGCCAGGAGGAACCACAGGACAGCGCACACGCCTTGCGTATCAGTGTGAACAGAGTGAGCACGGTCTTCCAGGCTAGAGTTAATTTTTCCAGTTAACACAACCAGTATCCTTTCTGTCTGAGGATAAAACTCACTGCAGGTGTACGCGGTGTGGGAATCCTTTGCCTCCTTAGGGTGTGCAGCTCAAGGGTCACACCTCTCAGACTGTACCCACTGGAACCACTGGTGCCAGTGGCACCAGAACTGGAGCAGGGACCTGTCACCAAGGACACCATTTGCGGTGGCTTCCTCTGCAAGGCAACAGTCTGCCACAAGACCAGAACTGAAGGGACTGCAAGGAAGATCTCTGGTGATCTCTCCTGACCTGACAATGTGCTGGTGAGGCCAAGGCTGGTGCCCCAGTTGGAGCGCAAGTCAGAAAGTGAAAACCAAAAAGGGCCAAGGTATGGCTTTAGGGGAAGGCACAGTCCCACAGACAGCAGGGAGGGCTGTTAAAGAGGATATTATAGTGGGTCCAAAGCATAGTCATATCTTGGCTCTTTCACCAGTACAGTAACAAATAGGGTTTGTGATTTTATTATATTATTCTGACAGCAATACCTGAGGTAGTTTAAGTACCTGCAGCAGCTGGTCTGGAGAGCCACCAATAGGACACCCAGGGTTCTCTATGGAGTGCAACACTAAGTGAAGGAGCGTCAGCTGCACTGGTACCAGCTCCAGGGCCTAAATCTGTCCTTATGGAGCCATGGGATTCTGTCTGGGAACCACGGCTCACATCAAGCACTTTTAGGGAAATGCAGTCAGCTGCAGAAACACAAAATTTATTTGGTCAGGTACAGATCCTGGCGCTGTGCCATTGAAGGGAAACCTGCTGCAGGCTTCAAAGGGAACAGGAAAAGGCCCCTCCTGTGTATCTCTTGCTTTGGACAAGGATGATGAAAAATACTCAAAGCAGCAGCAAAATTAACACATTTGGATGATATCAGCAGAATCTGCAGTTCTGTGCACTGGCACCCGGGCAGGCCGGCAGGCAGCCAGCAGGGGTTTTCTGCATGCCAAACATTCCCAAACATTGTGGAAAAATCTTCCTATCCTATCTTTCCCAAAGCTGCTTGTTTTCCAAACAGTGATTGAGTGTTGGCAACGTGGTTCTGACTGCCTGGGTGTGGGCAGCCCTGTTGGTGCTGCTGCTCTGCAAGGTGAAAGGAAAGCTATTTTAATTCCAGAGGATAAAAATGGCAGAGCCTCAGTTTTCACCTTCTCTCAGTCCAGAACTTTTATTGCCGGTGAGTGTTAAACAGACTGTAGGTCTATCTGCAACTATCACTGTGTCTTTCCAAAGATCAGTTGGAAAGATCGGTTTCTAGATCAGTCTTGGGTTTTTTTTCCTGTGCGATTGCTGGGGTTTTTATCTTTTCCAATTTGCTATAAAGCATAGATTTTGGGGAAGTTTTGAACACACCTGTGCTGCTCTCTTCTCATGTGCTGCTTATCTCTGACTTGTCTCTGCCTTTGCCCGAGCGCTGAGCTGTTCTGAGGTTCTTGTCTCGTTATGTCGCAGGCAGCACAGTCACAGCACCCGCATTATGCTCACCCTTGCCAATGCCTGATAATGACAATAGTTGTGACTCCACTTGATTTTAAGGCAGTGTGAAAAATGTTACAGCAAAGACAGGTCACATAACATCCTATGATGGCACTGCAAAGCCATGTTCCCTCTTGCCCAATGACTGGAAGTGCCTCTGGCATTTACCAAAATTTTGCTTTCCCCTTCACATGTGTGGTGCAACTCTGGTCATATCACATCTCCATCATTGGAGGGGACTTGACGCCGCCTGTGGGCTGTCTGAACAATTCATCTGCCCACAGCAACCTCCCTGCCTGTCCCTGAGCATCCCCAGCACAGAAGGGGATGGGGGCGGGGGGAGAGGTTGCAGAGTAGAGAAGGTGTTTTGGCAGTTAGCTTCAGTCAGTGCCCTTTTCTTGAGATGTATGTCTCGTACATGCCTTTTTTTCAGAGACTTATGCTAGGCCCATAAGAAATAGCATGGAGGCAGAACAGCGATTTTATTGTGACATTCTGCCCTCACTGAAAAGCAAAGGTGATTGCTCCAGACCAGCTGTTGCAGGTACTTAAACTACCTCAGGTATTGCTGTCAGAATAATATAATAAAATCACAAACCCTATTTGTTACTGTACTGGTGAAAGAGCCAAGATATGACTATGCTTTGGACCCACTATAATATCCTCTTTCACAAGAAAAAAAACAGTGACCTTAAACACCAACAAATGGAAAGGCTCAGTTCAAGCATTATTTTTTGAGGACTGGAGATAAAAATTCTGCTATAGACTGGCAGGTTTAATGTTTAGAGGCAGACATAACACAATAATATGTATTTAAGATATATATGAAAGCTTCTTTTAAAAAGGATTGGTTTGATTTGTTTCTTTGTTTGCTTTCCCACTGTAGTGGTTTCGCACTCCTAGAGGCTGTAATACAACTTCTGAAATCCACACTTTGGCTTCGGAATTAGAAGAAGGAAAAGATCATTTGGATGGATTAATTTGTTATTTCAAGTTTGATCGAAAGGCTCTGCTGATGTAAATTGAGCTGTGCTGACTTATACCAGAAGAATATTTGGCCCAACAACTTAGTATAACATCACAGATGGCATATTATCTGTGATTTGACAGTAGCTTGCAATTCCATTACGGTGCGAACCACAGTTCGTTAAATAAGACATAAAACCTACATTTTTCTCAAGTTCCAGAAAAATGAACAGATGAATTCAGAAAATAATGACTGCAAAGCCGAAGTGGTTATGTTCGGCATTAATAATAATAAAAAAGATTTGTGCAGTCCCCTACGCAGAGCTTCTGTATGTCTTTCTGCTAGAGATTGATGGTGCAGATAAAACCTAATGTCACAGAGAGCAGGATTTCCTTGAGCGATACAAATGAGAAAGACATGTTATTAAAGCAGCATTGCATTCAGTCAGAAGGTCAAGTTCAGTGTAATGTTTTCCATTAAACAAGATCAGACGTTGTATTGTCCCAAGCCTGTACATTTCACAAACAATGTCAAACTTCATTGGCATGCATTACCCCATGTCTCCTTATAATGTACAGCCTGGCAACAAGCCAAATGCAGATCTTAGGAGTCTAAAGACTTTGTGGTAAAGCTTCTGAGATGGTGTCAAAGCAGGCTCTGAGCCCAGCAGGTACCTGGGTAAGTGAAAGAAGTGCCGACAAATATAACGTAACTCCATGGAGGGGTTCCTAAAGGCAAGGAAAAGAATTGGGTAAGTGAAGAAAAGGAGCTCAGGCAGTTGATGAAACTCCAAGGCAACCACATCTCCCAGCAGGCCATGAGATGAGATAAGCAGTGGTGGCAGAAACACAGCCTCTTCATGTGGAGGAGTAAGAGGCTACTGCAGTGTCTGTCTACTGCTGTCCCTGTCCCAGGTCCCAGCAGTGGCCATACTAGCCATAATTACTATCAGGCAGGCCACCACAAAGTCCCCCTTTCTCACCTGGATGTTAAAGTACACTTTGGTCAATGAATCTCTGCGCAGAAATACATGCACAAGATAAAATGGGTGCAGAGGAGAATGAATGTTTTCCATCTCAGATCAAAACGAGATGCAGGGAGACATGTCAGAAAATCAAGTCAATTTTTTCTTTGCCAAAGAAACAATACCAGTGATCAGAAGAAAAAAAAACCCAAGTTATTTTGCTGAGAGCACCTCAGATTACACATCCTTCTTATAACTGGAGCATGCTCAGCATAAGTCCATTTAAGTCAACACTTTTTCTGTATTTACTGCTCTGTAATTGAGAATTTTTCCACGTTCTTTTTCTTTCTGTGTTTTCCTCTTCTTTTCTTTACTTCCCTGTATGCTCTTCTCTTCAGTGCTGCATGGCCTTATTGAATCCTTTGAGCCTCTTCAGGCCCATATTAAGACAGAGTCTTCCAAGCACAGAGACTGAGATCTCTTTTCAAGACTCTAAGCATCAGTGTTTGCTGAGTGAAGCACCCCCTCACCTTTCATCCCAGATCTCCTGTAATCGCAAAATGTGACAGGCCTGAAACCATCCACCAAAAAACTTAAGTGTGAACATTATAAAATTAGTCACATGAGGGAATATGCACCTGTACCTGGGTATGTGTGTGGGCATTTTACATCAAAGGTGAATTACCAGATTTGAAGCTGATCCTTTTGCTGTTGGTTATTGAACTGGTTTCTTCATTTCTTGTTGATGTGAGGAAAGCACTGTGTGACAAGCTAAAGTCACAGAGGTCACTAATTTACTCTCAAAGGCATTTTTGTATATTACAGCTACACTGTCATTTTGTTGTTGCATTCTCCCCTTTTCAGTATTATTATTTTTTTAGAAGAATGTCAAGAAACGTCTAAGGGAAGCACTTGACTATCAAACATTACTATCGTCTTCCAGTGCTGATGCATAGCCATAAGTTTTGCAGGTAAGGGGAAGGACTGCATTGATTGCAATGAGTGCTGCACTGGGCCAAGTCTGAGAGTCAAGCCTTTGGTAGATGGACTCTTTTTAAAGTTCAGTTTTAAGGGAAACCTGAGTTTAAAAACAGAGACCTGCTGGATCATTTTTCATTCTGCTTGAGACTGAGGTGAAAAGAACACCTGGTGGCACCTATGGGGAGCACGGTGGGTGGGTGAGTGAACAGCTTCCCTTCCTCCCCTCCCCTTATAGATACACGTCTCTGACTTTTATATGGAATAGCTGCTCCTGGTCTTCTTTTTGCTTGCCCGGGAACGGTATTTAGAAAGGCCTTCAGGAGGCAGCCTCCTCAAGCACTCTCCTGATCCAAGTGTTCTCTGATTCATGACTCATTATTTTCTTTTTGTAGCATTTTGATGAGGTTTTTGTTTTGATTTTGCTAATACAAAACACTCCTAGTAATCAAGTGCAGAAAATGTGGTTAGTGGTTAGAAGGGAAAAGCAAGAGCCAGCACATCCAGGTTCTGCTTCCCAATTAGCCACTGACTCAACTTCCAGACTGTTGTCATAATGCTTAATTTATTGTCGTCCATGAATCCCTCAAAGATCATGAAATAAAGGGCATTATATAAGTGGGACACATTATTGATATTCCTCTTACTGTACGTCATAACTGAGGATGGACGGAAAGCCAAGTAAGTTTCCCAAAGAGTACAATGTTAACATTAAAGTGTGTTACTAAAAATAGCTGAGAAATGTCTTTCCAAAACCATAATTTCAAGGTTAGCTATCTTCATTTAATATGAAGGAAAGATTTGATTTAGAAAATTGGGGCCTGACTCAGCCCTCCTGCATGTAGGTAAATTCACTGTGACTGAGTAGTTAACTAGATGAGAAAGGGGTTGCAGAATCAGACCCTTAATATTTTCACTTGTAATTGCCTGCAGTAGGGTTTGTATTTCAATCAGTTACATTCATTTAAATATCCTGGGGTATATTATCTCTTTGAACCATACATACAATTAATGTTAATGAGACTTAAGTGCTCACACCACAAAGCTACTACAGATTTTTAGCTTTGCTTCTGATGTTACATTTCAGTATGATTTCCACCTAAAGAGAAGTACACTATATGTTTAATCTAAGTAGGCTGTTTGTACAAGAACATCCTATTGATTTTTGTATATTTCACTGATTGCCAACCATTCCTGTTTTGGGAGTTTGACGAGGAGGTGCCGCTTGACATTAAATAATATGATGGAGATGTTGAGAAAGGAAATTATCCTGTTTAGATTAAATAATGTCTTTGCTTTGAAAAGTTATCTGGGTTTGACAGAAGGAGAATAAGAATTTCACTAAAGCTATTATACTTTGGAGGAAGGGATGAACAGATTTCTGGTGCCTACTATATGTGTTCTCAGGCTGACCTGATGCCTCTTAAACTATGTTTATTGATTTCAATTAGGAAAAAAAATCTGGTCCATATGATGGGAACATGACCTTGAGCTCGATGGAAGAGGTAAGGAGGCTTAGACTGAGGTCCGAGAAGGGACCTTGAGCTGAGATGGCATTTGGAATCAGATACTTCAGACTCCTTGCCCGCAACAATGCTGGAAAAGGACTTGCTGCTTTCTTGGAGAAAGCCTTGGAGACAAGTGCCCCAGAAACAGATATACTATAACTTGAGGACCTTTTCTAGAGAAGTCACCTAAAGGTGTTTTCTATCCGCACTCTCCTATGGGATTGCTGCAGATGAAGGTGGGTGTTTTCCATGTCTTCTCTATCCTCTTTGTATTTAGGGACAATTTCAAATTCAACTGCAACTCTACAGTGAAAGTTTCACAAGTTCATCTAGTGTTTCGGACTTTGGCTTTTCTATTGATTTGCACAAGACTTAGTGCTATCTTTAGCCATAGCTTTTGAAATAACATTGTGATATATAGTTACTTTAACTATAAGAACCAGAAAAAAGCTTAAAATTGGAACTGTAAGGGCATGGACACCAGCTACCCACCGAGCTGAAGTATTTCAACCATATCGCTCTACAGGCTCCTCCTTCTCTAACATGCAGGACAGAATTTGTCCATCTTCCTTTTCACGGGTCTTCTATAGCCATTCAGCGTGACAAGATCAGCTCCCACACTTGATCACTCACAATGCTATCTTACAGTGCTCCCACACTGGATCTTCACACAAGCCCTTCTTTACTGCTTGTCATGGTTTAAGCCCCAGCAGGCAGCTGGGCCCCACGCAGCCGCTCGCTCACTCCACGCCAGTGGGATGGGGGAGCCAATCGGAAGGGTAAAAGTGAGAAAACTCATGGGTTAAGATAAAGACAGTTTAATAGGTAAAGCAAAAGATGCATGCACAAGCAAAGCAAAACAAGGAATTCATTCACTATTTCCCATCAGCAGGCAGGTGTTCAGCCACCTCCAGGAAAGCAGGGCTCCATCATGCATAATGGTCACTTGGGAAGACAAACACCATCACTCCGAACATCCACCTCCTTCCTTCTTCTTCCCCCTGCTTTTATTGCTGAGCATGATGTCATATGGTATGGGATATCCCTGTGGTCAGTTGGGGTCAGCTGTCCTGGCTGTATCCCCTCCCAAATTCTTGTGCACCCCCATCCTCCTCGCTGGCAGGGTGGTGTGAGGAGCAGAAAAAGCCTTCACGCTGTGTAAGCACTGCTCAGCAATAACTAAAGCATCCCTGAATTACCAACGCTTTTCAGCACATATACAAAACCTAGCCCTATACTAGCTACTATGAAGAAAATTAACTCTACCACAGCCAAAACCAGCACACGGCTTTATATTTTCTTGCTCCTCACACCTCCTAAGGGCTCCCCTGCTCTGCTTCAGATCAGCCTCATCACCTGTTCTCCTGACTGTGTACTTACAAAACCCTCTGTCTTTCTCAGAGCTAAGTTGCTAAGACTTGGGCTCATCAGGCTGGTTCTTCTCCCTTGTATTCATCTGTTTCTTTTGTCTTACACTGTCAATTTTTTGACAACGAAGTCTTTCCGTGCTACTATTTGTACAGCATGTAGCTGTAGGTTTTGGATCATCAGTTTGGTTTTAGTTCTCTAAACAGGAACACTAGGCACAGGAACATTACCTACAGGCAAGAGAACCAGAGAAGGGCACCAAGGCAGAACAGTTGCCACTGCTATTATTTACTGAAGGAACAACACATGGTGAGACTTCAGGAATATCAGTACATAGTTACACTGTGAAATGCAAAGGAGAAAGGAACATGGACATGGAGGAAAGAGGGCGAAAAAGGAGGAATAGGACAGAAGATGACTAAGGAAGAGTGCAGGAGAAATGAAGAAATATAACAGAGACAAGAGGG
>NW_009648250.1:4886660-4922707 GCF_000708025.1 Charadrius vociferus | reverse complement strand
GGGGAGCTGAAAATGTAGTAAGAACTACAGGGAGCCTGGGGAAAAGACAACAGGAAAAACTCCAGTCTCTACGGTCTTTGAAAGCTCATTTCACTGACGTACCTGGACGTTAACAACTGTAGTTCAAAAGTGAGCTGATGGATAATTAAGACCTCTTGCCACATTTTTTAATTCCTTGTAGAGAATTAAAAAGCTATTTCCACCCACCCACAAGCACTGCTCATATCAGTCCAGCCTGGATCTCAGAGCTGACAGTACCCCTGTCCTGGGAGACTGCTGGTGCTCAAAGCCAGATCCTCCCACCTACCCCTGTGTGTCCATCCACGCCCTCCATCTACATCTTGGCACAGGACAGTTAAATTTTAAAAGACTTTTTAGTTCAGATGTTCCCATTCTTTCTTCTCCCAATTTTTCTGTACAAACAACAGATTGCATTGCATCTGACATGTTGGTTTGTTCTACAAAGGGAAAAACAAACCAATAATGCAGCTTTTCTGTTCCTTCTGTCAGGCCTCCCGTGCCTCTCTCTTTTGCCAGATGTTTTTTCTTGGACTTCCTCCTAAAGATTTCTGTTTCGTTTTCTGTACGATTATTTAACTTGGCTTTCTGTTGACTGTCTGTGTTTTATCACTTCTACAGTGCTTTACAAACACCCTGCTAATTCTTCCATTCTCTTTTGAAGCAGAGAGAGATTATTCCCATTTTACACACAGGGAAAACAAAGGAGGGAGGTTCTGAAGTTCATAGAAAGCACTCTGCCTGCACCCAGACCACAAAACCACAGTGTATTCTTATTATTGCTATAACCAGTGTTCTATGTCAGCCTGTCATTCACAAATTTCCCCTTCTGAGTATCACAGACACAAAGACTGCAGTGCCCATATATTGTGGTCATGAACAACTTCCTTTGAGCCTGGAGTGGAGTGACCTTCATAGGTCAGGAGGCACTCTGTGAACCTCCCATTGCCTGCCAATACAACCACAATATCAACTACAAGTACTGCACCCTGGGGGAATTGAATAAACTCTATTGCTTCTCTCTGCCTTTTTGCTAGAGCAGTGCAGTACTGGGGGCGTGAAAGGATTGGGTGGGTTTTTTTTTTTCTGTTTTTGCATTCTTTAGCCAAATGGAAGCAGAGAGAATTTTCAACAAATAGCCTGGGCCAGCAAAAGCTATTACTTCAGCTTAAAATACTTGAATATACAGCTAATTTCTGTAGAAGATTATTTCAAACACTAATACATATGGCAGTACGTGTTTGCTGATCAAACAATGTATCTCATTTTTTGCCAAACTGTGTTCCAAAATGCTGTTGTGGCTATTACAAAATTTGCTTGCTCCAATTCCTCTAAACCAAAAAAAAAAAACCCAAACCAAAACCAAATAAAAATCTCCTATAAAAAAATATCTATTATATGTTGACTTCAATTCAAAACTAAAACCTACCAGTTTTTACAGATGTAGGGAGCTGCCTGTTTATAAGCTATTCCCTTTATACTTCATCTGTGACATTGCTTTTTTTGTGTGCTTAACCAAAACCTGCATTTTATAATTTGTATTAGAAATGCTCTCACATCTGGGAACAGAAACAATGTTACTGCTATAACTTCACTGATTCCTAACAACTGAGTAAAATGGCTAAAATTTAACTTCCTTCTAAGTAATCCCTCAAGTAAGTGGCACAAACTGAAATAAGTTTGAGAAAAATCAGTTCTTGAACATTTCAGAACAAGGAATTAAATCATCTGATTAAATCGCTTGGCCTTGTTGGTGCTTTACTAATCATGTATTCTGGACAGTCTTCTAATTTGTGGAAAAGTACACAATTCTTATTCCACTCACAGTCATGTACACTCCATTCTTCTCTTTAAATTATGTATAGAAGAAAATACTTGCCCTATTGAGGTGACTTTTTAAGAGAGGATGTTTTTTAAACCTTGTCTGTCCTGCAGGGTGATGAAAAAGACTACTTTGTCACAAAATATTACAAATACTTTGAATGGCAGATGATTTGATTAGATGATCAGTAATGAAGTGATACGTTATGGGCATTTTTTATTTTTTTTTTGCCAGCAGTTGCTTATTTCGCTTTAATCTACAGTATCTATTTTTACATTATTTGAAGAGAACAAGTTAGATTTATCATGTGCCTGACATTGTATGATTGAAGCCATTCTGTAGTAAAATCACCATCATTACTGGTAGTCATTGAAAATTCCTTCTCAATAATAATGAAGAATGAATTTCATTCATCGTTGTATGTCTAAGGACACACTGTTTGTTGCTGATTCATCCAGTCTTTAATAACATTCATATCCCCAAAATACAGAGGTTCTTTCCTTGTGCCTTCAAAGTTGAATCTATAAAATGCGCATGCATAAAAAGAATGTCAGATTAGACAACTTGAAATGAGGCCCACGTCTCTGTAACACAGCTCTACAATGCATCAATGTAGAGAGGAGCTCTGTGTGAGCGCTCAAATTACTGCTTTTGGCAGTAGAAGAGTACCGACACAAAATCTCTGTGGCTTTCAGAGGTTTCATGAGATTAGATAAATTGAAATAAGAAATTAATATCTTTTCTAAATGAACCTGTCATTTCAAAGATTCAACAAACTACCAGGAGGACCTGAAATCCCACAGTAGTCTTTGTCTTCTCAGCTGCAAATGTATCTAGTTTTCTTTCTGTCTCAAAGCTATTACTGTACACATTGTTCCAGAGGCCCTTATAGGTAACACATTTCATGTTAATATTTTCTGTGGGAATAAGTTTCAATTACATTTGGCCCTGAGGATTTTCCCCTGTATATAATTCTTAGCATAGTGGTGTTCTGCGCCGAAAAAGTGACATGTGATTGTCATCTTCCAATAATTTTTGCAGCAAGAGGGCTCTTGCAAATTCCCACCAATAATTTGACTGTATGGCAATCTGTATACATTTACCTAATGAGTATTCAAACAAGTTCAGTCCTGTAAAGTCATTGTTCTGGGATATACTTGTATTCATCACACTACTGAAGCTCCTATTTAGCCATATTCTCAGGATGCTCAAAGGCAGAGTGATGCTTGCCTAGACTGCTAATGTCCTGAAATTGGTATTACCAATAGCACAGCAAAGCCTGTTTGGCTAGGTTATTCATCAAATGCTTATGTTATGTCTCAAAAATCCAAACCTTCATTCCCTCATAAAGATTATGATCTTCCATGTTCTACTTTATTTAAATTTAGAGAAAAAAATCTCCCATTGTTTGCAAATGTGACTGACTGATTGTACGTACTTCTTAACGGCTGCATTGCTTAGCTGTTCAGCATTGATAAGTCAAAGCAAATTTTTGGCTGCTCGGTTGAACTGTGTAAGGTGGCTTTGCATGTGGGTTAGCTGCCTCCAGCTGGGAAGGCACCAGGGTGGTCATGATGCCTCGATAGGTGATGACTTCCTCAGCATCACATGATGGTGAGGCACATTGCCCAGAAGATGGTAGTAAAAGTGCTTATTTTCCCAGGCCTTTCATGGTAAACCCTTTGCTGAGCACATCTGAAAAAGGGACCTTAAAAGTTTTTCCCATACTTTATTTTCTTCTGTACATTTCCCCAAAACCTGATGAATACATTGGGATCTGCAGTAGGACCATCCATAGATGGATAACTCACTGTCCAGGGCACCTACACTGAAGTATCTCCAGAGACCTAAATACATACTGACTTTAACTAAAGACCAACATACCTAGTAAATACCTACACTCGTTTTTATTTCTGAGTCCCTGGAGCGTAGCTGGACTGAGATTTTTGAAGGTAGCTGGAGTGAGGTTTTTCGGTATTTGTACAAAGCCCCTCTCTCTCACAATCAGTATTCCTCTTCCCTGAGCCTCCTAGTTGTGATTTTATTTATTATTTATAAAGCGGCTAAAGTATCTGAAACATCTCTCAAACAAACAGAGACATAGTTCCTCATATCAGGAATTCGCAATCTAAATAACAAAACCTTGGGGCCAAATCCGTTGCTGATAGAGGCAGGGACAGCTCTACTGCGTTCAACTGAGTTGTGCTTGCATATTCTAGCAGCAAAATGCTTAATCCTGTATTTGCAAACTCAGATGTTGTTACTGAAATATTTTTGATGTGGTGAATTTGATTAAGTGGTTTTATAGCAAGAGGAAAAGATTGCTTTGCTATGTAAGTGTCCTTGTCTATTTGAATGGAGTTTGATAACCAACATATGAAACAATGATTTAAAAAGCCAAACAATGAGATCCTTGTTTCATCAGGGGCATATAACTTAAAAAGCAAATTATTTGCATTGTATTCTTCTTTAAGTTTAAAAGCAAGGGCTACAGATGTAAAAGATAAAAGAAAGTGAAGTTACAATGGCATAGTCTATGGCTCCAAGCGCATATGTGAACCAGAGCACACTATGTGATGAGTTGGACCTTTCATTTCTCTTGAATAGCTCCAACCATCTTGACCTGTCTTTCAGCATATCCTTCTGCCATTAACCTGACAGAAGCAAAAAGGCTTTCCATTCCTTATATTCCATCTATTATTGTTACACCCTTAGTATTGCAAGTATAATCCCTAAACTTTGAAATGTGTTGACAGTTGTGGGAATGAATCTCTTCTCAGTATGCATACCATGGACAAATAATAGATTTTAGATATTTGTAACTTGCAGTGGAAATATATAACCATAACTTTCAGGACTGCTGTTTCCATAAGGGAAATGGTAGAATGAAGACCACATATTTTTCTTATCACATCTTCACTCTTTGACAGCTTTGGATAGGTAAGGGCTAGGAAAGAATAATGAAAAATTAGTGTTCAAGTGTCCACACTGTTTAGTCCCTGAAATGCAGAAAAAAATGCGACATTTTCAATGGGCTTCTATTCAGGTTGCTCATCTGGGTATGGTGACCACTGGTCTATCCCAGACACCCACATGCGTACACATACACAGCCTCATCCGCTGACAAATTTCTTTACATCATCAGACATCAGTTTACTGGTTGAAAAGGGCATAACTTGTGGTCCCTGACCAAAATCTGTGAACTTGCTACAAAACTCTTATACTTATTTCCAGAAAAATATCACTGTATCAACATTTGTTAACAGCAAAGTTTTGGACAGTTATGGTCCTTGGTTTGTCTAGTGAGTATTGTCTTTTTCTTGATAGCAGAATCTATTTTCTTTGTTTATCAGATTTTTTACTGAATTTGTAAGCAGTGGTGTAGAAAGTCAACTAAGCCAAACTCTGTGAAACTGTGAAGCAAGTGTTAAAGGAGAGCTAGCACCATCTACCTCATTTTAGTGTAGCGACTTTGGCTGTTTGAGGAGGTAATTCAGAAATTGGGCACAGTGAGGGTCATATGGGGGGATGAGGATGGCTCAAGGCTGGGATGGGGTGGGGGCTTGGTTCAGGGCCACAGCTGAGCACAGACAGGGCAGCAGGGATGGAGCAACCGCTGGGGCCAAGGGGCCAAATAGAAAAAGTGGACCATTTTTGTTAAGGTTTTTTCCATTATTATTTCTACAGTCAATTTATTTGAAGAGGTAGGGAGAGGTGGTATGCATACACAAACATGTATAGATCCAGCTTACTCATAACTAATTGTGGGTAGAATTTGGCTCATGAAGCTCAGGAAAACAGCAACACGTAAGGCCTCCTCTTATTTTATGGGTAACATGTTGTACTTTATGTTAACTCCAAAAGAAAACAAATACCATTTTCCTGTAGAAATCTCGATGGACTGTAAAAACAATGGAGGGATGAACAGAAAAGCAAACAAATTCCACCAAGTGGATGTTGATTTTACCTCTCTCTGAACTGTGTCCAGGAATTAAATAACTGAACCATGATGTTATAGCAAGTAGCTGGAACTTCTTGGACCTAGATATAATCAAGTTTGTTTCCATGTGTTTTCTAACCTACAGACACAAATTAAAATGAATGACTAAAAATTTGCAGAAATAGGTTACTATTTTTTTCTAGCAACACTTTCAGTCCATGGTTTGTAGACCCTGGGGACCTATGGGGTATTTCTATGGTTTCTGAGAAAAGGAGTTAAGGACGGCAGCTCTACAGTCAATAGTTTTATACTCTCTCAACAACCCCTGGGAAATTTTTAGGGATCCTGAAACTGCATGCAGTGGAACCATAATTCTCCATTTTATGCTATTTCAAAATGAAAGTATCTCAGAAGAGCCACCAGAAATAAATGTTAAATCATTCAAAGGTTGAGTTTTGGAGTGCAGAAGGTCCCTTTTTTAAGGGACAGCACTCACACCAACCTAGGTGATTCTATGATCAACATGTTGAGCCCCAGGGCAGGTTTGTCCAGCGGTACAAAACACCAAAGTCTCCATGTAACCCCTGTGCGCTGCCCCCCTGCTTGCAGGCAGCGGGATGCATACTCCCCCTGCACAGTAGCCGGATCCTCTGCCAGAAGCCAGGGTGCAGCTCAGGGGCTTTCACGTGTCCCCAGTTCCTTTCTCAGGTCTCTATGTCCATTTCACAGCCAGCTCTGCTGCGGGTCCCTCCTGAGCTGGGCTTCCTCTGACCTCCTGCATCCTTCCCTGGCCAGCAGCACACTGGAGAGTAGAAGGGTTTCTTTCTCCTGTTGGATGTTGAACTGGGAGTTAACGCGCGAAGATGACGGTAAGTTAATTGGGATTCAGTTCTCTGTCTGTTTACACATGCGGCACAGGGGCGCCAGCTGTGGAGAAGCAGCCCTCTGCACTGAGCATGTCTGCAGCATACGATTTTTGTATTTTGCTTCAGCTTGGAGCTGTGTGGCCTGGCCAAATGTCAGAGCAGAGAGTATGTGTACAAATGTACAGATGATTTTTTTTTTTTCCTCTTGCACGGCAGAGCTATAACAGCTGTGTTCATGTTTGCTTAGCATGCGTATGACTGTATTGCAGTGACTAGAAAATTGGGGGTGGTGGTTCTTTTTTTGTTTTTCTTTTCTTTTTTTTTTTTTAATAAAGAGGAAAGAACAGCTTTAACTTCCCCTAGGAACACAAGAACCTTCTACACTTCTGCTGACTAGCATCACTGCTAGCTTTTTTAAGCTTCTTGAAGCACATCATCGGATTTCTAAGAATAGAGCATTATTAGATCTTACACACTTTTCCAAAGCACAGGGGGTTTTGCCAGTGTCAAGGGAGGGGATCAATGTCTAGAAAATGTGATGCTTTTAGAGTCATCATTTTTTATATGGAAAGAGAGCATGCTGTTGTGCACGGAAGGATCTATGTAATGCTTATGCACTGGTGTTATAATACTTCATGGATACTATTTTTCAATTATTTGCTTTTTATACTCTATTATCATTTTTCAGTGTTGAAAGGGAAAGAAAAATCCATGCTACTCACATTCTGACACAGAGAAATATTAAGCTATATGGTCCTTCCTAAAAGCCTCATTTTTACTTACTTTTAGTGTATTGGTACACTAAAGAGAGGCTGAGAAATCATGCATTACCTGGGAAAACTAATAGAACTGCCAATTAATTCTCCCTTTCATGGAAATACTCCGCAAAGGACAGTGCTGTGGAACATAACACTTCAGCTCAGACCTCTGAGCTGTGTGGAAAGCCATACCAATGAAAGCAGGGTAAAAGTGAATTGATTCAGGGGTGCATCACACCCCTTCTCATCCCCTCTGTGTCTTCTCTAGAGAGGAAGGAGGTTTTCCCGTGCTGAGCTCTGCCATGGGAACAGTGCAGCCAGCACTAATCTTCTCTCTGAATATGTTTTTTACCCACTGCACATAGAGAAAAGATTGCAGACTGCACACATTTTCATTTTTAAAATTATGACCTGGACTGAACTCCAGTTGTCTTATGTTACTGAAGCATTCTCATTAATAATATTTTTTCAGCCTATGTTTACTTAGTTAGTAATAATTTATTAATTTGAGTGCATGTTCAGATCAGATATTTGATCCTAGCTAAGAATTAAGTTCAGGAAGAGCTCAGCAGGCAAGAATAACTCGTAAGTCTTCCTAGCGTGCTTCTTTGAAATAGAAGTTTTGTTGTTCTGGTAATGTTAGTGTATTTTTAAAAATTATAGCCACTGTGAATCTTGAATTACATGTTTGAAGCATTTATCCAAGGTATTCTTATTCAAAAAAGTTTAAAAAAAAATATGAAATATTATTTGAAAGTAAATTTTGCCGACATTTAAAATAATATCACGTTATGCATATTATTGGCTACATGATAAGTCAATGACATAGGAAGAGTAGCATCAGCTCCCTGTATCCATTCCAGTACCTGGAAGCACTGATTGGTTTTGTCGTCTGCATTTTTCATAGCATGAGTATCTCTGAAGAATGAATGTTCATAGTGTAATCTAATCTGACCTAATGGACGGGAGCTTAGTCATATAGAACTTTTAAGAAATATTGAATTCACACAAATATATGTGAGACCAATAACTATTTCGTTTGAATGCCATGCACACAGGAATATTAGTGACATTGCATAAGATCCATTGGATCACATTACAGAGATTACTTTATTAACTCCTATTATTAAAACATGGTATTTTTTTTCTTCTATGGGGGAAAAAATCACTGAATATTTGAGTTTTCTTTAAAGTCTTTTCTTTCAGTCTTTTTTTTTTTCAGTCTTTAAAGACTGAAAACCAACCCTCCCAGCTAGAGGAGGAAAATTTCCATTTTCTGTTTATAAGTGCAGTGAAAAATTGCAGTATTTTGAAGGAATCTGATCATCTCATGAAAAATAATTGTTGCACAAACAACAAAACATTTGACTAGAAAGTAATGATGAATTTCTTTAAAGGATAGTTACACTAATTGAGTTTAGAACGTGGTTTAGAAGGGGAAAGTCATTGCCAATACGTTGTCATATTCCAGAAAACACAGCTATCAGAGTGACCCTTAACAGACTATTGCACAGCACAATTCAGGGCAGTTTTGAGTTCTAGCAACTATTTGTGATTTTTTTTTTTTTTTAGTGTTTAGTCTTATATATTATCAAGGAGATTATACTGAGCTTTTGTGCGAGTGATTTATGTCGCCAGTAAGTACTGAAAAGCACTTCCAACCCTAAATGTCCAATGAATCCTTTTATTTGTGAATCTTCTTTTAGACTATGAAGTTTGTTGACAAAATGTACAGAGTCTGGCTAATCCACTAAATACTAATCCGCAGGGCAAATGCTTCCTCCAGTTACCCACATTACGGTTTTTATCTGGTAAAGTTAGTTAGAATCTCCACACTCTCCACCTTCTGTGCTTCGTACAGAGAGCTTGTACAGAAGACTCACCAGTCTGGAGAAGACACTGTGCTTTTCTAGCCCCCTTTGGCACAGGAAGTTAAACCACAGAAAGGTGCTCTTGGTGCAGCATAAATGTGACCACAAGAGGAGCCAGAGCACAGAAACTATTCCACTGCAGCCATTGTGGACTATTTTCCTTAGCAAGGTGCCAGACTGAGCCTTAAAGTTGCACATGCCACTGCAGAAGCTGTGCTGCACCTTTGCATGGTGAGGGTGACCAAGAGAAGATGAGCAGGGGATTCTGCTCGTGCTGGTTCTGCACAATGGGATTTTGCGGAGCTGAAAGCATTCCCAGCGGATGACAGGGGCGACGCGATCTGCAAGGTGATGCAAGGGACTTAAATCCCAGCCACCTGCAGACATTTTTGAAAGAGCTGTGCCCTTGAAGGTGGTGGTTCCATTATGTCCAAGTCTGCCTATTTTTGTGATGCACAGGGCTATGGCATTGTGTCAGTCCTACTAGGATCCATTGTCTGACGCATCATGCTGGTAATGCCCCAGGACACGAGCGGTGGGGCGCTAGGCTGTGCATCTGCTTCTGTGCCAAATTTGTGTAACCTTACAGCCCAAGCTGAACTTAACACAGTCACCATTGGGGTACTGGTGAACAGCAACGGCAAAGCTCGCACTGGCCTTCACATTTGACCCATTTACATTGTCTAAATACTGGAAACATGGGATCTTTATGGGGATTAATAAGACAGGAGAATGGAGCTGTTAGAGGACCTGGGGTTAAAGGGAATATGAAGATGACTCAGTAGCAGCTTTGTCAGGGCTGCTTCAGCAGTTCATATCGCTGCTTCTCCTCTTCAGCTGGGGAAGAGCTTTCACGATTCAAGCACTTCATTTTTCCCTGCTAGTGTAGTCAGCCTAGCAGAGATTCTTTCATAACACTCAAATGATTTACAGCAGCAGCAGCCTTGACTATAACTGGACTTAATCCAGAAAACAACTCTTAAACCATTTTATGTAATGGCAGCCAAATTTCACATACCAGTTAGAAAATTCACACAATGTAGTGATCATCCAAGTGCTTCAGTGTTCAGATACTGACAAATATATTCAGTTACTCCATTTTAATTTGCTGCAAAGTCTTGGCAGAGCTCGAAATATATTCACTTCCAGACTCAGAGCCACTACAGCCCAGGGTAGGCAGCAGATAAGACTCCGTTCACAGGATACCTTTCAACACCATCTATTTTTTCCCTTGGGTTGTTAAGATCTAAGTTTACTATAGTCTGAGGAGATCCTGTTGTTTTTAAGTTTTAATGGGCTGTTTATTATGTTATGAGTACGACAGATTTGCGGTTCTTATTTCACTGCTTTCATAACTTAAAAAAAATTCTGCTGACACAAAGATGCCTTCAGCAGAATTTCACTTTACACAAAAACTGATCTTTTAGTTCATTGATTTCCTGAAAATTTCCTTAAACTAGAAGCACAAGATGTGTCTTGTGAAATGTTCATGTCTTACAATTACAGAGAAGTCTGAGGCTGTGATATGCACCAGTTGTTCTGGTGCATATCACAGCAGGAGTACTCGCAGTAGCTGTTCAGGACCTGAGTGTTCACTTGTCATTACTAAGACGGGCTTTTTTATTATTTCTGCGTCTTATTGTCCATGCAGTACAATCTCTGATTCAGTGTGCGAAGTGCTATTCATTTCAAACCTGCTCTGTGCATTAAGCTATTTTAAAAAAGAAAAAGAAATCGTTTTAGTCAGACCATTATAATGTAACAGCTTTTGTATCCCAGCCAACGCAAAGGCTCCATTACACCATTGTATTTGTTAACATAGGAGGAGACAACTCTGCTATGGAGTAGTGTACTTGGGAACCAACGTGTTTAAATATTAACTCAGAGGTAACCATTTAACTGACCAGTCAATACAAACACAACATGAGCATCTCATTGTTCTTTTTTACTATACAGCTAATGGAGACTGTCCACTGAGGTAGATTTACAAGTCTTATTTAAGAACTGTATGCGGTACGGTGCCACAGGAGTTACGTATTCAGGGCCATGTCAGATGTGACACAATGGTAGGTTGTGATTGCAGGGCCTACTACATTACAACAAATGTGGGCAACGTTATTTGCAATTATATATATATTTACATAGTCTTTTATATATGTATATATGAAATAATAGCTGCAAAGAAAAATACCATCTTAAGTTCTTGATAAGAAACATAGGGCCATTAAAGTTAAGACAGGCCATTGACACAGAAGGGATTTGCCAAACTATCAGCAGCATCCTGATCTGGTTTCCTAAACAGCAACAATTGTACACAGAGCTATTTTGAAAATTGGGCCCCGTTACATAAGATCTACGCTTGTAGGCTGTAGGAGCCTTTGCCGGTTTACTCAGTGCAGCGAGCAACAACCAAGATGCTGACATTTATTTCCCAAGGCATGCAATTCCCTTCAGAGCTGTGAAAGCCAACACCACCTCTGCCAAGTCACAAAATGGTTGAGGTTGGAAGGAGCCTCCTGTTTAAAGCAGGGTCACCAAGAGCAGGCTGTTCAGGGCTGTGCAGAGTTGGAGTTTGAGTATCTCCAAAGACGGAGTCTCCACAACCTCCCTGGGCAACCTGTTCACTGACCTGTGTATCCCCTATAGAATTTATTCAGAGTAGAGGTTTCACTGAAGCCACCAGTATATTTACTTCTAATCCTCACCGACCTGAGACAGGAAAATGTGCTGACAGCAAGTCATCTGAGACTGTGAACAGCCAGCTAGAAAAATCGCATAGTCCCCAGGCACACATGAGGAGGAACTTTTTAATTTGAGGGTGGCAGAGCACTGGCACAGGCTGCCTAGAGAGGCTGTGGGGTCTCCCACACTGGAGACATTCAAAACCCGCCTGGACGCTGTCCTGTGCAACCTGCTGTGGGTGACCCTGCTCTGGCAGGGGGGTTGGTCTAGATGATCTCCAGAGGTCCCTTCCAACCCTGACCATTCTGTGATTCTGTGATATATTACTAACAAAACACGGGAACCAATTGGCAATATTAGGGTTTTTAGTATTAGAAAGGTTTTTTAACGGGCTGGGTGGGAAGGAGCTATAATATATAAATGCAAAGTATATTATTACTATCGCTTCATCTTACCAACAGTTGCATTACAGATGACATATAGACCAGCTTTAACTCTTTAATTTCTGATATTCTGTATCTTTTCAGAGCTGTTTCATCCGCAGTCCAGATGGTTCTTGATTAAAGATCTATCTACAAGGCAAAACTGTGAAGTGTTTTCTACTAAGAGGTATGTAATATGATGTCTAAACACTCAGACTGTTTCTAAATCTTCAGCTGCTTCAGCTTTTACAATTATCAAAGCAATCTTCTGGACAGTACAAGCAGGAGCGTTGTTAAACACTCTGTCCTTAAAAGCTTTTCAAAACCAATTATTTTCTTTATTATCATTGTCCTGGAATTTGATAGTGCTTTGCAACAATAGCAACAAAATTCAACTAATATTTATCAGCCCTTGGAAGGAAAGCTTTGTAGCCCATCACTATAGCTCTTGATAACAACAGCTTAGCAGAAAATACCAGCTTTTGCTCTAGATATGTAGTCCTTATTTATTTAAAAGCTAGTGATTTTTAAGTGTCATTAAGATTGCCATTCTGCTTTTCGTTTGAGCTTTTAATGTCCTTTTCTCATGTTATTTCTAGTTATTGCCAGTTCCAGAAAAAAAAAAATACTTTTGATATAGCTATTTTAAAATGAAACTAAACCAAAATAAAACATTACACACTATGGATAACCAGAAAGGAATCTCTCTGCAATATTTTTTTTTTCTTGTGAATCAGAAAAAAAGGTGGGTATTTTTCATGAAAAATTACATGTGAAAGATTGCTGACATATTCTGATGAAAAAAATGTTGCTGTAAAATTCTCAGATGGTTAAGCTGGTTAAAATTTCCTGCAAATGTTTTCTAAATCTGAAAAGAGAATGACAACATAAGAGGCAGCAACTTTCCTAGTTAATCACAAGATTTAACAATGGTATCTAAACCCATTTCAGCTGGAGATATACCTGAATATATATACCTGTATCTGCACCACTGCTCACAGTACAAATGTCTCTCTTCAATAAGCAAACAACTTCTACATGAAACAGTTTCAGCTGTATAAAAAATGAGATCGGCACTACGTCTGTCTCCTGCTGCAGACTATAACGTCCCCCGGTAAAATGGCTGCTGATCTCTGCACAGCAGAGCTCTCAGAAACAGAAAGCAGCAGCATGCCAAAAGCAGAAGCAACGACAGTGGCATAAGTCACACTCACTAAATCCAAATAGCAGGAGTTTCAGTATAATTGTGTTTCAGCCCAAATTTCCAGCCCTCAAGGGGAAATCCAAAATTTGGGTGGTTTTGTGTTTATGCAGGCATGATTTTTAAACTCAGCTTTTACACCTGAAGTTTCAGTGCTCGTATACAGTGTAATCATGTGTGGCCATTTGCTATTGCTTCAAAGAGCCTTGCAGGTCTTTTTTTTGTCAGCTTAAGAATATGGTGAGGTGTCAAACCTAATTTTTCTCACAGCTCCTGCATGCCAGTAGTTTGCCGTTAGAAGAGCTATCGGACTGAATCATTATGCTATTTCCATCATCAAAATTAAAAAAAAAAAAAAAGAAAAACTGCCGCAGGGGACCCTCTTCCCCAAACAGATGGCAAATGTTTCTGAGAAATGCAAACCGGCGTGGTTCAGCCGCACAGGGCACCACAGAGTTTCATGGTCATTGCTAGGTTTTGTGCTGGCCGTTGTACTTTATGATAATTGCTTACAAAATTTATCAAAAGTTGAAGTCCTGTTGGAATGAAACAGGAGCTGGATTTGCACACAACCTCAAGTTGCCAATTGCATGTAAATTTCTGTAAGCAATTTTGGCAGGTGTTGGCTTCTTTATTGTTAGCGCTTTCATCCCAACACTGGTATTTCAAAGCTTTGATTTTTTCTGGAGCTCATTGCAGTGAACCACATCTGCCAGAATCGTGCTTGCAAATATCCCTTTGGAAAACAAACAAAAAAAAAACTTGTCAAAGTTTTGCATAGCAGAGTGACACCTCTAAAAATGCAGGCCTTCAGTCCCATCTCGTGCACTACGAGGAAAAATACTGAAAAATACTGAAAAAAAGACTGAAAAGTTCTTGGGGATATTGGGGTTTATGTTAGTCATTGGAAGTCAAGTAAATACTTAAGAAAGCATGATATCAGATGGTAAAATGCACATCCTCCATAGCTTAGAGAGGCTGTGCACCTTCAGCTCATTTGTATCTCTGTGGGCCCGTCAAAACTGGTACATGCAAATGCAACTTCGCTCAAGCTCTGGGGAAGGGTGACAGGCAGGGAGAGAAGTTGGGATGAGAGAGAGCAGCTGGGAGAGGATCAAGAATGTTGTTACCCTTTTGTAGACACCTTTCAGAGGCCTTCAGTATATCAATGAACAATGTTTAATTTGGCTCCAACACTATAAATTCATCTGCATTAAAAAAAAAAAAAAAAAAAAAAAGGTTGAAAATGTTTTCCCTGTCATCTCACACCAAACAGATCTCCAGACATGGCTTGAACAGCCAGAATCAAGGATTTCATAAGTTCTTGCATCCGGACAGACATGAAGGGAAAAGTTTCTATCCTGATTGTCCCATTTATAGTTTTTAAAACATCAGGCATTTTTTCCCTGATGCAAATAATTGAATATATAGATTTTCAATATTTTTTATAAGGATGCCAATTAGGTATTGCATTTTATGTATTATAGAAATTATATATTAATATATCATGATTAGATTTTTAAGGTATGCATTGGCCAAACATGCAAATAGATACCTAATTTCTTTATCATTTTCAAAAGTGATACGACGTTTTCATATTCACATGCCTACATATCTTGGCAAGGGCAGCGATACAACCACTGTGTGTGTAAATAATTGCAAAATATTGGTTTGAGCCTGTGTAACATTGTTGAAAAAAATATAGACCGAGGTAAGACAAAGGTCATGTGGCTATAGGGTAGCATCAAACTTGAAGTCCTGCTGGTCCAAGCATTTTTTTCTTTAGTATTTTGCAGACAACAGAAAGACAAGTTAAGTTACTGAAGCAGAAAAATGAACAAGAAACAGAAAGGATAAAAATGTACCACAATTTACCCTGAAAGGAGATAGTGTATTTCTGTTTCACGTGAAAGTCAAAGCTCATGGGCAAAGAATCTCATCTACCCAAGAAAAATTTAAAGAAATTTTATGGAAATACATAGGTATGCGTCTGCATACCTGCACGTACACACATACACACACAGACACACATGCATATAATTTACATGTAGAAGCTGTTCCATGTGACAAGATGTTAACGTAATCTGCTTATCTTGATAACATAATGTGGCATGCTAGACAGACTCATAGGAAAGAATTTGGAAGAGCTGGCTTCTCATTCCTGGCCCTGCTACAAGGCATTCTGAATGTCACTGTGTTTTCCTTTCACTCTTTGTTTTCTATTTAGATAATAATGTAAATTCTAAGCTCTTGACAGAGCTTGCTGCATATCTGCAGAATGCTTTACTCTGTGGGATCCCAAACCAATCAAAATCTCTTGGCTTTGACATAATAACAATAACAGATAAACCCATCACACCGTTTTCATAAATGCAAGCACATTTTTAAGAACTGAACATCACACTTTCCTGGATGCTTTGCAGATGAAGTGTGGTATACCACCCAAGTTTAACCTTATGTCAAATTATGGATCCTTCCAAGACTGCTGCAACACGCAAGAGCGCTCTGGAACCACGGAAGGTTCAACCAGATGAACTTCTGAGGTCCGTTCCAACATGGGTTGTTCTATGATTCCATAATTTACCAAAGGAAATTTGGACCACCATATGGCAATTGACTGCAAATATAGAACCAGCTGGCCAAGCTCATCTCTCAGGTGATGGATTTTAGTGGAGCTGTAGAACACACTATTTAGTCCCATGCCTTGGATCTAACTGTTGCTGTTTTGTTTTACAAAATGTTCAGTGGAACCAACAAGAGCATTTTACAGAATAATGTATCACTTAAAGTAATAATGGGAAGCAGAACAGAGGCCATCATACCAGGTGAAATATTTAACAAAACACAGCTTCTATATCAATGGTATTTCTCCTACTGAGCTTAGCAAATGGACTGTTAAAGGTAAAATTGAAACCCTGAACAAATTTGTGTGACTTGGCATTTCATTGTCTGAATTAGTAACGAAGTTCTCTTTTGAAGTGGTTATTGCTGCTTAACAGGAGTCTTGGAGGACTAAACAAGGCAATGTGATTAAATCAAAGACTCAGTAAAATGGAACCAAATAAAGTTAACTGATGGAATGAGGGAAAAATAAGACAATCAGATTTTTTTTCCTGTGCCTGGATCTTATACACTCTAAGCCAAAATTGAGATAAAGGCGGTAAAACCTTAATCGCTCTCATGTAACATCCTCAAAATCTTGAGTAGTTGGTGAAAAGCACTGTAAAGGAGATGTCCAATACTTTCAAAACCAGACTGCTTAAAAACAAAATCCCGATGTATAACTTAGTAACTCAACAAACTAATTGCCCTGTTTTTCAAATGCACTGAATAATTGCCATAACCTTTCACAAGAGTTAGCAGCCATGACAGCTTGAAAAATATTCTTAAGCTTAAGTGAAGGTGCCTTCATCAGTGAAGTCATTACATTAATCAGATTTAACATGTTACCTGAAAATCAGACAGGATTTAAGCAGTTTGTGTTAGCATCGTCGCTTTGCACGGGTTTTCCCTGTGAGAAAAAAAAACTCACTTCACAAAATGTGTAAGACAGCTTCAGTGTATGGTTTTGTGATTTGGGTGAGTGCTTGGAAAGATAAGAACACCAGACTTCCTCAGAAATAAATGCATTTTCACAGACAACGGCAGTGACTACATTTTCAGAAGAAAGAAGAAGGAATGTTGGAGGAAATTGTCCCACATGCTGTCCATAATGTGAGACCTCTCTCACATCACCTCTCTACTGTTATTAGGCAAAACCAAAGGTTATCATCACTACATGTAACAGCTTCACACACTATTCCTTCTTCATCTTTGCCACTAATACCATACCTCGCTGCAGAGATTAGGGGAGAAAGATGTTACTCGCTACACATGATCCATTGCACATACTGCCTCTATGTTACTTAGTAAGGTACATCTGTTTCATTCACGATTTTAAGTAATGCAGGACACAAGCCTGTCTGCTTGTGAGGACCACGGCAGGGTTGAGAGCAGCCTCTGTCTGCAGAGCCCCTGGGTCAGTGTAAGCTGGGATCTAGCCAGGACTCTGGCCTCCAACCAGGACACTGAGCATGTGCCAGTGCCTGAATGGGAGGGGTTTTTTCTATATTTCTACACTTTTGCATGGTGCTATAGAGCACTGCTTCCCACCAGGATGCTGCTCCAGTTGGTTTGCTTCTGCAGGGGTTCTCCTCCAGGAGCACTGTGCTGCAAGGTGTGCCTTACCTGGTGGCTTTGAGCACACAGAGCTCAAGCACAAGAAAAGTACTCTTTAGACACAGGTGGTTTATGGTGTGCTTTCTTTGAGAGGCTCACCTACGTTATCAATTGAATTACATGAGATGGAAGTGCCTGAGCAGATGTCATCTGCTGACCCATAAAGCTCAGGCCAAGAGATAGTCTAACTGGTACATAAATCTCCAGGTCTGAGCCATGCAGTGAATTTTCTGTTGGCCTCAGGAGTTCAGAGATCCTGAGTACATGTACAGCTAGACATCAGGAAACACCAGGCACAGGGAATTAAATTTAGGCTAGGTGAGCAAGAAATTAAGGCAAATTTAGACAGGGCAAGCATGGCCAAAGTTCCCTGTACTTACAAAAAGTGAATACGGATGTTGCCTGTACTAGTGATGGAATTAAACTGAGACAATTTGCTGGTTTGAGTAATTTGCTGATAGTTGTAACAACGCAGTTGTAATGACTGCCACTGCAGTATCAGATAATTGACTCATCATTTAGGCTATGAGCAACTGGCTTTTTGAGCCACTCATTCAAGTGGGCAGAAAGCCAGCTGCTTTGATAGGCATTGCTGTAGTCTCTGAGTCCTAGATCAGCACACCATCCTATGAGCCGATAGCTGGAATATGATGAGCACAATTTGCTTTAAATTAGCCCTGATTACAGATTACTTTCCGTTAAATCTTAATATGAAACCCAGAGGAGGTTGCTTCTCTATGGCACCTTCTTTAGTAAAGGGGTCTTTCAGTAGGCACAAACTATATATTGAGGCAAAGCTTAAAATGAAGAACTGGGCACAGCTGTATATTTTTGCCTGTGATGAACTGTGGGACCTTTCCAACCTCAAAGCTCTACTGGGTTGTGTGTTGTCTTGATTTGCTACTGTTGGCGAGGCTTGGTGTTCAGAACAGTGCAGGCCACTGTAAATGCTAAGGCTGCAAGCTGATTATGGTGTCGGAGCTATTGATCAGTTGCCAAAAAAGCTATGTCTATAACTATTGCACTATTGCACACCTGTCATAAAGTTTAGGATTGACTAGACAAACTGTTGATTCCTTTGACTCACATGTTACTCAGACTAAGGAGCAGTTTATCCTGCAAGTTCTCCTAATGTTTTCAAGGGGCTACTCAAGGAGTAACTACTACTCAAGATGTGTAACAGCAGTACAGTTCATTTTTCTGTGCTCAGTGGTATTTTTCAGCTTTAGGAATTTCTTCTATTAAAATTATGCAGGCACTTTGTAGATAGTTTCAGCATGACTTGACTATGTGGGTATTAAAGAATTCAAACTTAATGTAACAATGTAAAAAAATTCTCCTTTAACACCTTGACTGTTGTGGTGGGTTGACCCTGGCTGGATACCAGGTGCCCACCAAAGCCGTTCTATCACTCCCCTCCTCAGACAGGGGAGAGAAAATGTAATGAAAGACTTGTGGATCAAGATAAGGACAGGGACATCACTCACCAATTACCATCATGGGCAAAACAGACTTGACTTGGGGAAAATTAATTTATTTTATTGCTGATCCAATCAGAGTAGGGTAATAAGAAATAAAACCCAAACCTTAAAACACCTTCCTCCCATCCCTCCCATCTTCCTAGGATCAATTTCACTCCCGATTTCTCTACCTTTTCCCCTTGAGTGGCACAGGGGGACGAGGAATGGGGCTTACGGTCGGTTCATCACACATTGTCTCTGCTGCTCCTTCCTCCTCACACTCTTGCCCTGCTCCAGCATGGGGTTCCTCCTCTGGGAGACAGCTCTCCACAAACTTCTCCGATGTGAGTCCTTCCACAGGGTGCAGTTCTTCAGGAACAGACTGCTGCAGTGCGGGTCCCCTGTGGGGTCACAAGTCCTGCCAGTAAAACTGCTACAGCATGGGCTCCTCTCTCCATGGGGTGACAGGTCCTGCCAGAAACCTGCTCCGGCATGGGGTTTCCACAGGGTCACATTGGGCACATCCACCTGCTCTGGCATGGGGTCCTCCATGGGCCGCAAGTGGATATCTGCTCCACCATGGACCTCCATGGGCTTCAGGGGAACAGCCTGCCTCACTGTGCTCTTCACCATGGGCTTGCATGGTAATCTCTGCTCCAACACTTAAAGCACCTCCTCCCCCTTCTTCTTCACTGACCTTGGTATCTGCAGAGTTGTTTCTCTCACGTATTCTCACTCCTTTCTGCTGACTGCAGCCACGCAGATTTTTTTGCTCCTTCTTAACTATGTTATCACAGAGGTGTTACCACCATTGCTGATGGGCTCAGCCTTGGCCAGCGGCACGTCTGTCTTGGAGCTGCCTGGCATTGGCTCTATGCAACATGGGCAAAGCTTCCAGCAGCTTCTCATAGAAGCCACGCCTATAGCCCCCCCACTACCAAAACCTTGCCATCCAAACCCTTGCCATGCAAAACCAATACATCTATCTAAGAACGCTGTCTGTCCCCAAACTAGAATTTTTTAGAAGAATATTCCCCAAGGATGTTTGAAAATTTCATCTTTATAAAGTCTTACCACATATGTTTTGTGAGTTACTTTATTCAGCTAGTTCTTGCACTAGTTTTGACAGACATATGATGAAATTTGTGTTTCTGCCCAGAATGCAAAATAAGTCCCAGTTCTCAGACTGGCTTTCTCTCACTCCTGTAAGTTTTTTCTCTTCATGATTGCTATTATAGTACTATACCATAACTTTCACTTGTGTCTACCATATATCATAAAGAAGGTTTCAAACCAATTATAATTACGTTATTAGTCTGCTTTAACAGAACTTGAACAGGTGTTCTACTATTAGAGAATGTTTAACATTTTCCTCTGCTCTCAAAAATTGTCTCATTGATTCTGGCTATTACATTCCTGGACAGTTGTCTATAGTTCTACATAGAATGCTACTGCTGTAAATTTCATGGTACTTAAGAGCTGACACAAAAGGAAAATATGTGAGCTGTGACAGGGAGGGCAGCTGTTTTGTTGTTGAACTGTAAGCAGAGCCACAGAACTTTCTTGCCCCTTCCAAATAGGCCTTTAGCAGGTGATTTATTTCACAGAATGTAATTTCTTCGTGTAAAATAAACCCATGTGTCATGGTTTAACCTCAGCTGGCAATCAGGACGATGCAGCTGCTCACTCACTTCTCCTCCCACCCAGTGGAATGGGGAAAAGAATCAAGAAAAATAAGGAAAACTCGTGGGTTGAGATAAAAACAGTTTAATAGGTAAAGCAAAAGATGCATGCACAAGCAAAGCAAAACAAGGAATTCATTCACTATTTCCCATCAGCAGGCAGGTGTTCAGCCATCTCCAGGAAAGCAGGGTTCCATCTTGCGTAATGATGACTTGGGAAGACAAACACCATCACCCAGAACATCCCCCCCTTCCTTCTTCTTCCTCAGCTTTATATGCTGAGAATGACGTCACATGGTATGGGATATCCTTGTGGTCAGTTGGGGTCAGCTGTCCCAGCTGTGTCCCCTCTCAGCTTCTTGTGCACCCCCAGCCTACTCACTGGCAGGATGGTGTGAGGAGCAGAAAATGCCTTGAGAGCTTAGCAACAACCAAAACCACCACTGTGCTACCAACATGATTCTCATCCCAAATGCAAAACATAAATCTATACCAGCTGCTAGTAAGAAAGTCATCTCTATCCCAGCTGAAACCATGACAGCATGTCACACATTTTTAGATGAATTAGTTTCACCCAGAAGGTGCTGTAAACTGACCTGCTGTTGACTTAACTGCAGGAAATCAGATTTAAAAAGCAACATTAACAAAACAATTAACAAGCAAAACAGAAGTTAGAAAACTGCAGCACACACGCACACTGACAGAGTCAAATTAGTTTCTAGTTTTAGCAGGGAGGCTTGAGGCACAAAAATGCAAAATTTCTGATGAGAATTGGTGTGAAGGCACGACCTTCCATTCTTCTATAACTCTTATCTTCTTTTTGCTGAAGATATCTACAATGGTAAAACATTCTGGCCCATTCAAAATAACAAGGCCAGACACCAGTTCTTTTTGTATACATTGTTGGCAAAGAATAGGTTATATGTGGAGGCTTTTACATTTCTATTTTGATCCTTGTAGATAATGCCTGAAATAATTCAAATCAAAGTGAATCCAGCTGGGGAAATTCTATAGAGCAATGGGACTGAGGCGCATAGTTCAGTGCACAACGTGCAGGAAAACCTGATTTCTGTGCCCAGTCTATGGCTGAGTTGCTGGGTATGAGCAGAGACGATTTGATTGAGCCACTAAGCATTGCAGCAGTACAAATAGACAAAACTAGCAACTGGCAATATCTGTTCTCTCTGTGTTTCAGAAATAAACATGATATTCAGAAAGCTCTTATGTGTTAGCCAAATACCTCATTGTGTCTAGAGCCAGGATGAAAACCATGTTTATCAGTAACTCAGAGAAAATAATCAGATTGTGGCAACAGAGGGTCAGTTTTACTTTCCTGCTAGATGAAGTGAGAAAAAAAAAACAAAAAAGAAATTTCCCTGGCACGTTCTCAACCTCTTCTGCCTCATTCTGACACTTGAGTTTCAAAACCCATAAATCATAGTAAGAGCTTCTAGGGTATTTTCCTTTTGAAGAGTCTTACTTAAATCCTTGTAAAAATTTTAATAGACCTTCAGTATAGGCAGTGAGCCAAGAAATGATGACCAAGCAATGCTGAAGTCCAGTTCAAGACCCCAGACACAATTCCAGTAGGTCACTAGACGATGCTGGTCCAGACGCAGTAGGATGGCTGGCTGTGCAGAGGCGGCACAGAGCAGGGCACTGAGCAGACGGCTGGGAGCCAGGAGTCACTGCACGGGGGGAGGAAGGGACACAGTACCTTCACAGGACATGACCAAACCACAACCCGGGAGGCAGATTGCCGGGGGGCATTAATAACTTCTGGTGTTTTCTGCACTGGCATACTTCTCGTTATACTCCTCTGGGAAAATTGTTCTAATAACCGAATTATTTCTGTGTTGTTTATGCCACACACGTCACATGTGAATTATACCATCCCAAAGATAAACCCTAGCTTTGAATTCTCTTTCTACAGCATTGAGGGTTTTTTTCAAAGTACATTTGAACATTCAATCTTCTATTCAGTCCCATTTCAGATTGCATTTGATCTTCTCCACATTCAACATGGACCTGTCAACGACGTCGGTACGGCTGACTCTTTTATTTCTTTCTCCAGTTTTCTGTCTCACTGTCTCTGTCCAGGCTGCCTTATTGCCTTCTTTCTATTTAGATCTTTTCTAGAGACCCAGTTTATTTGTGATCTCAGACACATTAATCAGCTGTCTTCACCACCCACATGTTTAAGCTGAAGGAAGTGAAAAGAAAAATGGTGACATTCTCTCTGGGAGTGTCAGAACATCCTACCTTGTCTGCATTTATTTCTTAAATAGTTCAGGCAGAGACACTTGGGTTTGGGTTTTTTCTATACAGCCGTAATTTAACACATATAAGTAATAATAATTGAATTGCCACCTAGTTCAAAACAGTCAAAAAATACGTCAGTTTTATGCAGCATGCAGGTTGCATTCATATATGTTGCATAAATACATATAATTATATGCTGTGAATATATAAAGAATGCTTGTCATGAAACATCCTGCCTTAGAGAGGTCATAGTGTGAGGCTTCTGGACAGTTTTTTCTTGTTATTTCTTTATCAATATGTATAAAATTCCATGGATTTAACACCAGCCTAACAAGGTTTTTCTGGGAAATAGGATGTGCTGAGCTGGCTGATGCAGTGGGGACTTCCTTATCTAAGCCCTTGAGGAGTCTGAGAAACTCTGGGCATTCAGAGCCTGCAAATCAGAGCAAGTCTCTTCAGTAAAAAGGGGCATGGCTTGTCTCTCTCCAGGGAACATTATCACAGTTTCTAAGGACCTGCTAGGAAGATTATTATCAGTAAGTAAACCAAGCGCTGGTACTGAGCTTGTATTTGTGGGACATTCTGCACCTCCCTGCCGTTCTAACTCATTGCTCCATCAGGATGAAGTGTCACCCTGTTTTCCTACCTGCTGGGGATGGCACCAGCCCTTTGGAGCCAGGTGTTTCTGCTGACAGTATGGAGGACCACTCATTTGTAACACCTCCTGCTGCAGCAACTCCAGTCATGACTGCAAAGGCAAGGCACCCAAAGCAGCTGTGCATCAAAACCTTAAAACACAAAGTTGGTAATACCGTAACTTACTTGGAAAGTTGTTTCTCCTATGGCAAGAACACAATGTTCTATTCTGGGAGATGGCTGTTCTTGTTTGCCTAATGCATTTGCTGAAGGATAGGACATTATCTGCCTACGCATAAAATGCAGGAGTGGTGTTATTTCTCCAATTTGCATTATTCATCCAGAACGAGAAAGCTTTTCTTGTCAAGAGGAAGCTTGTTGGGCTGGCTTGCTCTGCCTATTATTAATAAATAACTAAAACATTGTTTTAGTCATCTAAACATAGAACAATGTATTTTATTTGTTTAAAAGCCAGAGCCAAGTGAATAACCAAAAGTTAATTTTGGTAAAAAGAGAATACAGTAAATCCTACAGAGGGGTAAGTTTGTTACAATATATTTTCACCTGCAGAAAGGCAAGTAATAAAAAAAGAACTGAAGGAGGAAACAGAGTTCTGACAGTGTGGGGTACTGAATCACTACTTTTGGAAAACGACCTTTGTGAAAACTGCAAGGCATGAAAGGCAGACAAGAGAAGGTCAGGATCAAGCCAAGACAGGAAGACAGCCAAGCAACGGACTGGAGAATGGGCTCTCAAGTCTTCATTGATACATCCTCTTATGATGGAATCTAGCAGTAGCTGGATCCCCAGTGGTTCAATACATTGTATAGGACTGTGACATTTGGCACTGATGGGCTTAACATGCAAAGTCTGATTTCCACATTTTGCAGAAACATGAATTTGATATCCCTCAGCCTGCCACAGAAACAAACTGCATAGGAGTTAAATGCTTTTCTTTTTGGCGTGCTATATTTTAACACAATTTTACTATTCTGCTTTACCTAATTAATTCAGAGTTAGAGCTTGAAGGTGTGGGAAGAAACCTTCAAAAACACAGAAAGCAACTCTTCTTCAACATTATTTAACTGTGGCTTTGCTGGCAGTCAAGAGAAACTAGCAGGACTTTTGTCCCTTACTTGTACGCGTTCATGCAGTGGTGCGCCCTGCCCAGCACAGCTGCAGCAGCCACATCCATAGCACAAACTTCTTGAAGTACAGGAAGAACACGACTATCTGTGGTCACACTGATTTGTGCCACTTTGGAGAGTTCAACCTAAATCTATCTCTCAGCCACTTTCTCTTCACTAGTGTTGAAAAAATTCTTTGTAAAAGTGCTTGATATTTAAAGAGGTAAGAGAGTTATGTGAAGTATTTGTAATTATTGTTTGAGACTTAAACATGCAAGTTGAGGTTAAACTGCGTTGGCCAAGAATTTTGTTCCTAACATGTCTGTCTTCTGTATTTCCTACAATCTGGTGTACATATGTGCTTTTGTAGTTATGGTTGTAGTGATATGTTGCGGTGACATTATGCCTGCTAACAAGTTGTTGTGCCAGTTTTGCATGACACACATGACAGCAAATGATTGGATAGATGAACAGTCTGCCGAAGCCTACTTGTACCAGCTTTCCAGTGGGAAGTCCCTTCTGTTTGGTATTAATGTCACAGTGATGTACTGTGGCATCGATGGTAGCTGTGAATATTCATGTGCTATTATGTATTTGTACTTTGGAAGATGCTGAACTCATGGTCTACGAGGATTACAGATGACTACGCTTCATTTCTTTGGAAAAGCTGGGAAATCTATTAAGAGAAACAGCAAAATTTGTGGTGCATTCATAGAAATTCTACAGAGTATGGCCAATTTAAGCAATGGCTTAAAAAAACCAAAACTCGGCCCAAGTGCATAAATCCAGGAGTTACACACTCACCCTAAAAACTAAATACAGACATTTCCCTCAAGTTGGCATTTGATATTTAATACTCTTTTATGAGATGCTAAAAATGGTAATTTTTGTATTATTCCCACAGCACACACATTTTTCAAAGCACTGAGTGGATATAAGTAATTTCTTATTTTAAGAAAACAATGAAAAAGCGTACAGTGCAAACATGTTGCAGTCTATATATTCCAACACACATACTGGCTGATGACTGTAATGGCAGGTCTAACTTCTTAGCCAAAAATGGGTGAAATAAACATGGGTATGTCAGAAGTCATTCTCACAACAAAGTACAGGTAAGATTTTTCCATCTCAGCAGAGGAAGCACCTGTGTGGGGTCAGTTGCCGTGGCATCCTCGTGAAGTTGCCCACCTTCCAGCTGGTAATTTCGGGGGACCACAGCGCAGTTACTCCAGGGAAGCCTCTCTGATCACCACAGGCAAGCCACCACAGACTCCTTCTAACCTGGTTTATTTTTTTGTTTATTTTTTTTTCATATGGCAGGGAAGATTTTTTCAATGTCCCCATCCCAAAAATTCATCCATACTGTCCATGTTTTTGACAGAGATTCACTTTTCTGTATGAATCTTGAGTGAGTATATTTCCTCATTGGCACCGTCTTCACAGCTACACTTTCTATGTTTGTAGAAAAATGCCAACTTTACAAAGAAAATGTGTTTGTCAGACTCATACTACCATTTCAAAGTTGTGTCAGGATGTACCGGTCCTGCACATTCATTTTTTTAATTAACTGCATATTAACACATATACCAGGAGAACTGTCAGCCTAGCTACAACTACTATCTATGGTGAATAAGACCTAAAAACCCACACCTGGCTGGAGAAACAAAACGCTGGCCATGAGCCAAATGCTGTTCTCCCCGATCACTGTGTGTTATTTGAGTATTGCTGATCTTTTGCTTCCTTTTTCTATTTCATCAGCCTGGGTGTCTCCTTCTATCTGCCTGGCTTCACTGCTGTCCCGCGCTTCATCCTGGAGCCTGTTTTACACAAGAACTTTGTAGCTGCTTGACCTTCAGCCTTGCCTCTGACCACAGCTCCTGCACAAGTTCTTGAAAAAGTGCAAGTTTCTCCACTTCCTTACCAGGACTCACCCTGATTTATCTAGAGGCTTCTGGGTATCTGTCTTGTCCTAGCATGTCCCCTGTCATTGGCCACATCTGCCCATATCTAAATAAATATTGTCCCGCAACAGGAAGCAGGTAATGGTGTTACATCTGCCATGCTGAAAATTAAATGCTGAAAATGCTGTAGTAAGTGTTTTCAGTTGTTCCTTTTTCTTCCGTAAACTTCCAGTTCGGTGTAGCTAACGGAGTCGGCTGCTGGAGCATGAGATATAATGTGGAGTGAAATGTGAGTGTTGACAGGCCAGGGAATCATCTGAACAAACAGTTTTTTTAACATACCTCCATACTCTTCAAAGCAGAGTGGGAGTTGAGATGCCTTTCATCACCATGAAAGTCCTAAAACAGTAGTAGATACAGACCCCTTGTTGCTGTAGCAGCTTTATTACCCTTCACTGGCTCTTCTACCCTTTTAGACATTTTTGGTGGGAAAGAGACTAACAGAGAGAGAAAAGAAAGAACAGAGGATGGTAATTCTGGTGCCAACTGAGCAAGCAGGCTTTCAATGTGCTATGAGCACAGACATCTTCTGCAGGGTCTCTAAGAATCAAATAGCTTCCGAGAAGTTTCTGAAGGCAACCTTGCATCTCAAATGATCGATCCTTTCATTTTACATCCTTCCTGTTCTTCCTCACTCAGTTGCACAGGTCCTTGTCTATTAAGCAGTGAATTCTTGAAGCAGATGGCTGGCTGGCATGATAAAGTGCAGTGAAGATACCTATTACAGCATTTCATTAGAGTGGGTGTAACAGACGAGCCTTATGAATTTGGTCTTCACTGAGTAACCAAACCTCTCTTCAAAAGAGCACAGTAAGTCCATGCCAGAACAATTTCTGTGATTAGAATCACATTTACCCACCATGAACCAGATTTGCTTGACTAATGAGACAAACAGCTAGAGCAAGGGTTAGGCTGAATTTTTCTTTCTTCTTTGGAATAGATAAGAGTTAGGCATCTTGTAAATGCTCAAGGTGCTCTGGCAGATGGAAGGCTCATAAACCCGAAGAGGTCCCATGATTTATTAACAGAGTCTAACCAAGCCAATTTAGTGATGAGAATGGAGTGAAGACTGCAAAGTAGAAGTCTTCCTTTTCTGCTCATCTTGTGTAATGCGAGCATATGTACATGAAGAGGAAGAAAAAAATTCACACTGTCTGGCAATTTGATACATAATTGATGTGTCATTGTTTGTTGATATCCCCACAGAAATAATTTTGCTAGCCTGGGTGTGTCATCAGCAAGGAAATAAAATGTGGCTTTGCTATTCTGGTTATTACAAAGAGAGATCTTTACTATCAGAAGCCCGCCTCCCAGACACCCACTGTTTGAACTGGTACCTCCTTTTCTTTCACAAACTGCTCCTCAGCACTCTTGTTGGTGATTTCTTTTGACGTTACAGGGGGCAGATATTTTGGGAACTCATTGGGAGGATGATTTCCCCAGCATTTTGCTGCATGCGGGCTGGCTCAGATCTGGCATCTTGAAGTTCCAAAAGACAGAGAGAAAATAGGGTATACGTGGAGGGGGTAGAAAGGGAGTAAATGCTTATGGGACAAAAGAAAAGGAATCGAAATAATTTTTCAGGTAATTAACCATACCTGTAGCCACAGTCAGCCCCTGGTGGCTCATTCTCCCAGTAAAGCAAATACATATCTTTTTGTTCTATTGAGTCTAGGTAATTATGTACTCCTTCTTCACATTTTGTCTAATTTATTCCCAACCATTTCTTTTCAGATGGATCTTTCCACAGTTGAAAGGTTTGTACCTTTAAAATTTTCGCTCCGGTTGCATTCAAAACCTCATCAGCTCATCTTTGATTGCCCCAAAGCCTCAATTAATCCTTTAGCACAAGGCCAATGCAAACTTTTTAAGCAAAGTGCTGAAAAAGAAAAAAGAGCAATTTGTCTAAAACTGCTTTTTCATTCTTATGCTGCAGAGAAACTTCTGCAGATGATGCTACATTATCATTTTAATAATTAACCAGTCATTTTAGTATACAGACTTGCTTTCGTTGCCACATTAATTATGAGACAGCTATAAATTAGAAAAAAAAATAATTGCTCTTATCAGCATTTAGAATTTCAGCAAGCACTTCATGATGTTATCAGCATCACAATTTTCTACCCCAAAATTAATAACTGGAATTATATATCATCTTATAGCACAAAATTATCCCAGAATTCAGGTAAGCTATATCCTACTTTTTCATTATATTTTCCATAATATTAGTTTCCCAAATATATCTAGACATTTGCAGATCTAAACATTGTTTTAAGTGTCTCTGGTACCTGTTGGGAGAATGTCTTCGAAAAAATAATTGAACTGTTTATTCAAGAAACAAACCACAGACTCAATCTGTCAGATTTGATGAGATAACTCAGATTTTACCACAACTAGCAGGAAAACAGCAGACCGCTTAAAAAGATAAATTAGTTATTTAATTGTAATCTCTTTATATTTAGCAATAAGATAATGCACATTTCTTATGTTAACAAAATGGTGGTTTTTCTCTTTCTTTACATTTTTGAATGTGTTATCATATCTCTAAATAATGCCTAAAAAAAGTTAGTTTTAAAAAGTAAACATCAGCCATTCTATTCTTAAAAGCTAAATGGTGTCCAAGTAATTAGGCCGATGTGTTTGTACATGTTGGTATAAAACAGGTTAATCTTTAAAAAATGAAGCTATTTCTTATCCTGTGGCCAAACACTCTTGTCACCCACTCAAAAAGTAAAAGAACCAGTAAGTAGGAAAAAATACACTGTGTAAGTATGGCATTCTTGAACTGATGAAATGGGACAAAGGACCCCATTATAAATAAAAGGCATCAATACAGTTATGTTGCTGTCATGTGGCCTTCCTGATGGACTAATTTCAGCCTTTATTTCATCAATTTATTGTCAGTATAAATGTATTTTTTTACAATTGGGATGGGGAGCTGTGCCTTTTTATTTATAGTGAAGACTGCTTTCTTAGTCATGTTGTTAAAAATAGCATCGTGAATGGACAGGAGTACAGAATATACCACAGTGCAGTCTGGGTTAGGGTCATCGACAGATTACCTCCAGATCATCTGGATTATGCGATTACCCCTGTGAAATGTAGGTGTGTTACAAATTAAAAATTAATCAGATTTTACAAAAAACGTTATTAAGTCAAGGTAGCAACTGTTGGCCTACATGCATCTAAGTCATGATGCATTTTACTGTGGATTTCATCATTAATACAGTGAAGCATGAAAAGACTCGTAAAACTCACATTCTGAAACTCATTTAAAAAGACTGTGCACTGACTGTACCAAGTAGTCTTGGTGTAGGGGTTTTGCTGTTGTTACCCTGTTCACTCCCAAATGAATTTCAAATATGTCTTTATCTTGACCATTTTCCCCTCCTCCAACATTCCTCCAAGAACTTTAACAAAGCCAACTTCATTTTCACTTGGCAAATTGGAGACTTGAATATAGTGCAGAAAAACACCCATGCGTTTCCTCAGCTGTATGACAATCAGTGCAATGGGTCAAAACTGTGGCAAAGGGAAAGATCTTCTCCGGATTTCCTCTCATGAACCAAAATGCCCCTTCCACAAGATCTCATGTTCTGACCAGATGAAGCAACTCCATTCCAAGGGATTATCCGAGAAAGTCTGGCACATAAAACAGCCCTAATCACCGGCAGCCAACTGCAAAACCCACTGATTCCTCTGCATTTTTTGGGAAGAAATAACTTTATGAAATTGTAGTGAAGACACAGTCCTGCGCTGTGCATGTATCTTAAAATCTATACACACAGACACTGAAATCCTTCCTGTATCTATCTTATAACAGAAGTTATCCCTTGACGGGGGGACCAGAAAAGAAATCAAAACAGACATTCAAAATTAAGCCTGAAGTTTGCGTGCACTCTTCACGCACAGTCCACATTACAATGGCATTGCTATTATCACTTGTTTGAAAGGGCCATATACAGGAAAATGTAAGCACAGAGGTTGCTACTGCCGCTCTGAATGCACAGTGTGGGACCCTAGTCCAGTGGAAGAACTAAATCAAAATGCTGACTTAGAAATGAAGGGTGAAATTTAATTTAGTCAAATTCATGTTAAAAAAAGTGTGAAATCAATGGAACCACTCAGAAAAGAAAGTTGAATGAGATGCAAAGCATATGAAAATAATATCTTTCTGTTCTTAATCATTAAATGCTCCATGTGAAAGGAATTGTATTTCTCCTGCCCAGATAAGGGCTGTCCATAACCTATAGATTACCAAGGTTAATGCAAACACACTAATGGATCATGATGGAGACAATTTGAAAGCTCTTCCATGCACTAATAACTACTTGCTATTTGTAATTTACCTATGTGTGATTTAGGATTTCATTATTTGTAATGCAATCTAATTACCTTTACACATCTGCCACTGAAGATTGTCTCTACTATTTGTTTTAATTTGCATGCTACCTAGAGTTTTGTTAAAATAACTTTCACATCCTCAGCTATGATCATCAGGAAGTACTCTGTCAAAGACAACAGCTGTCAGAGCAGCCTCAGAAGTACTGGGAGAGACTGAGAGGGTCACAGGTAGTTCAGGATGGGTTTGCTACTCACACAGCCTGGTAACAGTGGTCATAAAATTCTGAATTATTTGTCCATTATTGTGTCCGGTCCTGAAAACCATGTCCTCGACATTTTTTGACTCATGGCCTTGCAAAAAGCAGGCTGCAACTTTCTAGTTATTTAAGTTTGGAAGTCTTCTGTAGATTTTAACAAGTTAGGAGCCTTCATTCTACAGTGTCATAAGCTGCCCTGAGATGTTCAAGTACACACAAACAGCTGTTAGACACTCCTATGGAATTTAAGAATGCCAGCATGTTAGTGGATATATGCAGAATCTTTCATGCTTGCCTCTTTGTGCACGTCTTGGTTTGAGCATAAAAAGTCTAAGGGCCTGGCCTTTATTGGCATATTTTTTATGTTGCAGCTTTTACAGGGAGAAAGGCAGTCATATATTTCACCATTATGAAATATTAATAACTGGAAATAGAACATCATTGTTATATAAAACTTTCTATTGTCTCTTGCTTTGTTGCTTTCATGATTAGTTTTTTTATTAAAAGGAAAAATATTGGTAGACTACTTCTGTGATACTTTAATTGTGACTGTGGATAGAATTACTGATACCATTTCAAGGAACCAGCATATATGTCTACAGGATTTATTACCCAGTTCATGTCTGCTCTTTTATGGATTTCATCCAAGAGATGCTTGAACACCGAGCTCTTGAAATGTCTCCCTTGTGGTGGTTCAGCTGCACTGAGCTGCATCAGCAAATAGCATTGACACTCACGAAGGCAGCAACTGTTACATTCCAGCATAGTTTGATTTAGTGCAGAATTTTTATAGATGTATTCTGCTGTAACCCTTTTCTATCCATTAGTTTATGCAAGCCAGGTCTAAAAAATGGTTTAATGGAGTTTAAAAGACACTGGTATTCCTCTGAAATTTTATCTTGCAAATACAACAAATACCAGCACAGGTATGGTCCATCATGTGAACAAAAATCCAAAGCATAGTATTTTTTTTCTAAGTCATGCTTAACCACTTGGAGAAAAATGGTTAAAGAAATCAATCTTAATTATCAAAATATTTTTAAAGATACTTCAAAACATGCAAAATCTAAGATCATTTCTAGAAGGTGTATTCTCTACACCGCTAGGATCTATGTCTACATATTCAGTTCCAGTGATGAACTGTGAAATCAAATAACATTCAGTAAGCCTGCTACATGCATAAAGGTACTTGTGAATGAAAATGTGGGTGTGGAATCATGGAAACACCATTAAATATTTGGCTCTAAGCTTTACACTGGTATGTCAACACGCAGTGAATATAAAGCAGGTTAAAAGAAGAGGTCAGTATACTGCTAGTTCACTAATCAGCCGCTGGCCTCTTACCAGAAACAGCACTCAAATCTCATTAAATTGCTCTTTATCTAAGTGGGGGAAGAATGTACATCAGCTGCCTTCATTGAAGGACAAATGGCGTACAAGTGCTAAAGGCTTTTACTGCTCTCAGTAAAGAACAAAGAACGAAAACGTAAACACGAATAGCATCTGCCAGGTGTTATATTGCAATTGCTAAATAATGGGCAACACTGGAACAAGAAAAGACAATGGCTGAAACCTAGTGACAGGTAAGAATGAAGAGTCCTTGATTTCATGGTTATAAAGTCCAGGTCTCAGAACTAATAGATTAATGTGAGGTTGGTAGCTGTCCCAAAGACTTCCTGGGTGATGTTGCCAAGTCACCTAGGCATCCATTTTCAAAATTCTTTATTTAGACAAGCTTGAAACAAATGGGAGACAGAAATTATCAGCAGCTCAGATAGCTTGCTTTGATTCTCTCAAATATGGTCCCCAATGCATGTAAACTCCAACGCATTAAAGGTTAATGGACATCAAGTAGAATCTCTATTGCTTGAGGTTCCCCACCTCCAAAATGGACCCAGCTTCAGGTTAACAAATATGAGTGAACAAACATTACTGGGACTGTCTTCACTGTCTCTTGCTGTAGTATCATTCTAATCGACCTGTGTAATTTCAACTTATATTGCTTGCCTTCCTCAAAAATATTTATTGAAACCCCAAACGGACAGGTTTTGGTGGCCATCCTTCCCTTGTAACCTCTCCTCCCTGCTGACAACACCGCTGTAGAGACTGATGGATGAAAAACAGAGAACTGATGCTTCTCTTGGTCCACTATGATTCTGTAACCTCTTCGCTTTCTGTGCGGGCTTATTCTAATTGAGGACAGGCAGTCCCTAAGTGGTAGAATTCCACCTAAAATAACAACTTGCATTTGTAGAACTCACCCAGAGAAGTGACAATATGCAAGACTATGCCCTTAAAAGTCCACTACCCATATGAAAACCCAAGAGCATGCTACTCTATTTCTGTTTTCTTCAACACCTTTCCATGATCAATGTAATATGTTCTACCATGACACAAATTTCCAAAGCACTGTGTGAACATAAAGGCAACATTACAATGTGCATGTCGTTAATCATTCATTCATGGGTTCTGTTCTGGAAAATTACTGGTTGTGCTGCACTACAAAACTGATGTGCTAGAAGTGGGGTATTATTTGGAAATTATCTCAGATTATGTACCTCAGATTAAATAATGAAGTAGATCCTCCTATGGTTGATTTTAGAAAAATTACTGCCATCACATTGTCACTGAGAAAAGCACAGCAATAGCAAAAGGAATGTCTCAAATTTTGAAAAAAAAAAAAAAAGTTAATTTTCTACAAATATGTCCCTAATAAAAACAATGCAAGAAAATGATTTGTTATATAGAACCCTTTCTGCAAAGAAGGGCAGCATTAGGATGAGTATTGCCAGCAGGCTGACGGAGGTGACCCTTCCCGTCTGCTCAGCACCAGTGGGGCCACATCTGGAGTACCATGCCCAGTTCTGGGTTGTCCATTGCAAGAGAGACATGGACATACTGAGAACCCAGCAAAGGGCCACAAAAATGATCATAGAATCATAGAATGGCTGGAGTTGGAAGGGACCTTAAAGATCATCTAGTTCCAACCCCACTGCCATGAGCAGGGACAGCTTCTGCTAGACCAGGTTGCTCAAAGCCCAATCCAACCTGGCCTTGAACACTTCCAGGGATGGGGCATCCGCAACTTCCATGTGCAACCTCTTCCAGTGCCTCACCACCCTTATAGTGAAAAATTTCTTCCTGATACCTAATCTAAATATACATTCTTCCAGTTTGAAGCCATTCTCCCTTGTCCTATCACTACACTTCCTCCCCATCTTTCCTGTAAGCCCCCTTTAAGTACTGGAAGGATGCTATAAAGTCTCCCTGGAGCCTCGCTTCTCCAGGCTGAACAACCCCAACCCTCTCAGCCTGATGAAGGGACTGGAGCACCTCTCCTACGAGAAAAAGCTGAGACAGCTGGGACTGTTTAGCCTGGAGAAGATAAGGCTCATGGGAGATCTCATCAATGTATATAAATCCCTGAAGAGAGGGTACATAGGAGACAGACCTAGTCCCTTTCCAGCGGTGCCCAGTGACAGGACCAGAGGCAGAAACACAGAAGGTTCCTCCTGAACATAAGGAAACATTTCTTTTACTGTAAGAGTGACCAAGTACTGGCACAGGTTGCACACAGAGGTTGTGGAGTCTCCATCCTTAAAGATCTTCAAAAGCCATCTGGACATGGTCCTGGGCAACCAGCTCTAAGTGGCCCTGCTTGAGCAGGGAGGCTGGACAAGATGACCTCCAGAGGTCCTTTCCAGCTTCAACCATTCTGTGCATGCTCCACATTAAGATTTGAAAAATAGCTGCAAAAGAAAATAAAGCCATTTCTGAAGTTTATATGGAATCATATTGTTATGTATTCAGAAATGAGATTTTTCTCACCTAGAACTGCCACGTGGTTCTGTCCTTGACAGCAAAACATCTGTCCATAAGTTCTAAAAATCAGTATACCAATGGCATAAAAGAAACAAATATTAAATTGACTTATTGTACCTCAAAACATTTTCTGGTTCATAACAAATTCTTTTTCTAATTTATATGTATTTTTTTTATTTTTCAGAAGGGGTATAGCATAGTGACAAACACAGTAAATCAGTCTTAGCATAGCTTTTAAAGAAACAGAAATACTTCACCAACTGGGCAGTAATATAAATCTTTTGTCCTAAGAGACTTCAGTAATTATTTCTTTTTTAATTGCTAGGGAAGTGAAGATGTTTGATGAATAAAAAAGTTATTTAAAGATGACAGGCAGAAAGGATACTAACATGCCTGTGCAGAGTTGGGAAACAAATGGGTTCACTAGTATGCAATATTTCTAATGGAATAGGGGAATAGGCGTGTTGGCTGTCAAGCTGTGCTACTAGCTGCTGTCTAGGGAAATGAATTCCAAATTGAAACCACTGATGATCCATGTGGTCATGATAATTGGTCATAGACATATAGGGAGCAATATAAACCAGCAAAACCCAAAATGTGGTGTTTAAAAATTCAACATTGAACTGTGCAAAAAAAAGTCTGCAAGAAAATTTGAGGGTTGGCAGAAACCTATCAGTTCAAAAGGCTGTGGGAAAGAG
>NW_009648250.1:4875776-4886642 GCF_000708025.1 Charadrius vociferus | reverse complement strand
TGATACAGAGCCTAAGGAATGCAAAATTATTACAAGCTTCAAAGTAATCTGATGTCCTTTTATGACAAATGGAGCTACATAAAAACTAAATACACAATCTGAATATGATAAAGCATGGGGCACTTAAACAACCTCTTGGGACTGGAGACTACCTGTTAAGAACTAGGAGAAGAGAAACAGGCCTTCACAGCCTTGAAAGAATTCAAATCAGAAATGTGGTGTCTAAGTTTTTCATGCTTATATTAATTTTTTAAAAGAAAAAAATCCAGAATTATAAAATTTTGCCCACTGTGGCTGTTTGATTTTCCTTTCAACAAGCAACACTAGAAAATACCACTGGATAAAGACTATGGGAGGCTTTTATTGTAGGCCAATGAAAGAGAGCCATAGACTGTACAAAAATAGACTAAGCGTATAGACTTTCCCTTTGTAAATTAAAACATTATCTAATAACACAGTGCTGCTAAGATTGAAGATATAAACAGCTGACTTTCATCCCTTATGGGACATGTTACTTTTCTCAGCTCCCACATCTCCAAGGGAAGTGTGCCTGGTGCAGTAAGAATTACTTCTCTGAGAGCCTCTGCATGCTTTCCTGCAACTACTCTTTCCAATCCTTGGCTTGCAGAAGCAGAAGGGAGAGGACCACAGCTACCACATCCTCCCCACTCTTCCACCTTTGAGATGGAGTTGAGAACTAACAATATTCCATGCCCAAAGATACACAAAATGAATAAAATGACATCAGGTAGTCTTCATCCCGCCTTTCATACCTGCAATAAGATCAGACACAATTTGGTCACGAACAGTGAAATTGTTACTGCTTTCAAACTACAACAGTGAGCAGTGCAATAAATGCCTTCAGTAATCTCCAGGATGATTCTGGCCAGCACTCAGAATGCTTCTGGCTATCATGAAGAAGTACATGCCAAAGCAAGAGCTCTGCTGCCATTCAACCAAACTTAATGCCTCAAATACTGTAAATTTACTTAGCTCAGTTAATGACTATTTAGAACCGTGAGGTTTTTTCATGCTCATCTCTGATATTTTGCAGGAGGATATTTTGTCCAGGAAAGGTCAGTTAATGCCTTTCTAAACATGTTTCCTTAGCAAGATTGTTTACAGCTTGTACTGGAACACTTTCCAGGAATGTTTGTCCTTTGATAAATTTTGAAAATCTAAGTAAACACAAGTCCAGTTACTCACTCTTTCTTTTGGTGAGTTAGGGAGAGAGTAATTTTTTTCTCTCATGCCTAACACTTTCATCATTCTATCTCTTTTTTTTTTTTTAATCAGCTTTGAATTCATTGTTTCAACGGCCATTTTTATTGGGGAGAAAAAAGAATGATGTTTTTAAAATTATAGTTATGATGCCTTGCTCAAGAGATGCTATTAGATTTTTCAAAGGTGGTTGTCATAGCAGTACTGGAATCACCCAGAGTTCCTTTGGAATGATTTTTCTAAGTTAAACATAAGCATTTTACCAATTATTTAATCTCATTATTATATCTAAGTGGATATTCCCATATTTAAACATTTGTTGCCCTTGAGAAATCCAGCTCTTTGGCCTTTTGGTCCCCATTGGTCAATGAGTGAAATCTTAGCACCACATAAAATGTGGGAATGCTGCCAACACTTTTGATTCAGCCAGAGTTAGTTAGGGATGATATCATAATTTTATATTTACTATACAACTTTCCTGGCTATCTAGACCCGGATATGACTTGGATTTTGTAATATATTTTAAGCTGTAATCATGAAACACACACAATTTATTCCTTATATCTGTAAGCATAACAAAAAATTTAAAACAGAAGAGAAAAGCAACCTAACCTTGTTTGTAATACTGAGATGTTTCATAATATAGCTCTTAGACTTCGTGCAGTTTACATTTTTCATGTCATTGTTTTGGCTTTTAGTATTAAGTTATTTACAAATATGGCTTGCTGGAACGCAAGCAATCAATTTCTCTGTTCTTGTGTCATCGTGGCTGAGCACTTTGGGACCATGTATCCTAATAGATTAGTAATTGTATTTCTTCTTAAGCATACAGTATAAGAGGGCACATAGAAACCACAGCTGTGTCAAAGCTAGCACAAATGTAGCCAAACTGATTATAGAAGGAATTTGGTGTTTTTTCATTCACTAGATGAGGATTCATTGCCATCTCTTTGAGCAGAGCTGTGAGAAACAAATAAAATTATTATATTATTTGAGGAAAATACTGCAATATGTATTTTTATCAAATCATTTTGGGACACATGCAGGTGTGTCCTTGGGTTTCCCTTGTATCCAGACCCTTGAAACTACTCCTGATCCCTTTTTAAAGGATTTGGTAATCACTCTAGAGCCCACAGTGCATTCTTTGTGCATGGGACTTCCAGCAATCACACAGACCACTAATAACCTCTGCAATTTCCAGGCCAGCCTTTACCAAAGCCTTTTTAGCCAAAGACACTTTTTGAAAAATTAGCTGTATTCCACAGAGTGCTTGTTCAGTCTCCCATACCTGTCACCACGTCTCCTTTGCCCTGCCAGCTGTACTGCTGGTGCTGGCAGGACTCTAACCCAACCAGGCTCACCAGGCAAGCATGACTCCACATCAGCATTGCAGCCAGCTCTGCCCTGGCTGTCCAGCACGCTGGTCCCAGAAGCACCATGTAACAACACCCAGGCTGCTTCTTCATGGCCAAGACAGCTTCACCAGGTAAACTCCACACCTCAGCATTTGGAAAGTGCTGCTTTTACAGCAATTTATAAAAACTTAAAACAAAGAGCAACAAAGTTATACAACTAGGTAAATTAAAAGGAGGAGGAGAAAGCTGGAAATCCTCCATCTCTTCCCTTTCTCTGAGCCCTTTTTATTCCCAACTCTGCTGCTTACATATCTTGGATATCTACCTGACATCCTCACCATCTTTTTCTCTATTTTATAACCCTTCTCTTTCTTCTAGTACCTTGTCTTTTTCTAGTTCTTCTCCACAAAGTTTTTTCATCTTTCTCAAGTTAGCCAATTTCTAACCTCTCATAGCATTTGTTGTCTTTCAATCTCCATCAGCACCACTATCTGGGAGATAACCTACATACAGACCTTCACAGTTGGTTAACATAGTCACCAGCACTGTTCCTGAAAAGAAGAGGGGCTTTCAGCACTCCTTTGTTGCTGTTGCCTTCACTCACTGTAAAGATAGAAGTAACCGGTCTATGCCTGTGTCTCTACCCAACTCTTTGTAAATTTGGTCATCCCTACATAATAAATCTTTGCCTGCTAGGTACTTAGATCTTTTCCACTGGTTCTAATACTGTCACTTTTCCACTCACAGGAAAGGAGTTGGAAACTTCTGTAAAACACAGTGCTAGTGGCAACAGATGACATTCTCAGGGCAGCTCATTCAACTCCTTCAGATGATCTCCAAAGATTTCTTCTGTCTATGAATTCCTACTGTTTCCAAATGGACAACCAGTAGCTTTATGAAACAGGAACCAAATGGGATCCAGTATTCTATCAAAAAAAAAAAAACCTGATTGGACAACCAAGAACATGAAAATGATAGAATATGTTCATTAAGAGTTCTCTGTTAAAAGTGGTGCCTGGACAGATGGGGAATTTCTTTATTATATCTGCAACTGCCACTGGCCTTGGTTTGCATGTCGATGGCCTGCTTCACACATTTCTCTATTCATTTATTTAACATACCAGCTTTTGACCTTTCTGACCTTCAGCCTGCCCAGAGAAACTATATCCTTAAAGCACATATTTTGTTTGTTTTAGTTTAAACACATTGTAATCAATACACTTTTACCTTTACTACAGAGCATTTATATTTTAACTTCCACTTAAAATGTACTTGACATCCTATGACTAATCTCAGAGAAATGGCTGGTGTAGATTGCCTCAGGCAGTAACAGCTTTAGTTGCTAGTGCTAAATTTATCTTCGATTGTGAATCAAATCCTTAGGAAGGCAGCTTATTCCTTTGTAGTGATATGGAATAGAAACTAGCTTGAGATAGATCTCAACAGCTAACACTAAGCACCATCGTGCCTGTATGTAGTCAAAAAAATATTTTTAGCTAAGAAAAATGTGGATCAAATTCTCACAAGCTGTGACCAAAATATAAAAAGTTCATATGTCATTTCTGTTAACAGAGAGTTCTTTCAGTCCCCAGCTTAATGGAGATAGTTCATGAACTTCACTAAAAAGAAATGCTCTTTAGATAGGCAAAATAGCAGTGATATTTTAATATTCTTGTAGACCAGGAACTAGTTAAGTTAGTAATTTTGCACATACTGAAGGTCAATGGAAAATTTTGTCTGTGAAATTAATTAATCTTGCCTATTAAATCAATTAATTAATCTGTGATATTTCTGTCTAAGCAGAACCCCCAGTTAATCATGTATTTCTCACAGTTAGTGACCAGGTCTTTGCCAAATTATTCATCTTACTTTGTTCTCATATATAATGCTTCCAAAAGATGTAAACTGCATATTGTTGAACAAATCTTGCTATATTTTACTAGAGTAATTAACTGTGCACAAATATATCTTTCATTAACTACTTAAACCTTCCTTCCTTCTGTCCGTCCATCCATCCAGCTTATTCTTCTTATTGCCTTAAACACAGTGTATTAATGGAAATATTCACATTTGCACCTTGTTCTCCTTTTTGGGACAGCAGTTTTCTGGCAGATTTCTCATTTTTTGCTAGGTTTCTTATTCTCAGGTATTTCTTCTCTGGGGAACACAATAACTGTTAGTACTCTGACAAATCCACCAACATTAAGCAAGAATAAACATCCCACCTACTAGATGATGGAGAATCACAGTTTCGGTTTTCCCCTAACTTTGGCGGTCAATAAAACAGTAATATTAACATTTAAATATGGTCCCTGACCATCTAAGTTGACAACTCACCAATATAAATTGGACAGTATCATCTCTTCCACCTGTTGTTTTGAAATTTGCAAACTCAGTCAAATATCACAACACCTTTACATTAATTTCAAGGTTTTATTCAATCATAACTTTACACTTACTTACAAATAGAAGACAAAAAATTGGAGCAATCACAGGACACATTATCACCATCCATAGAATACCTCAGGTTGTTCCCTATTTCTTTGTTCAACAAACCAAAAATTCAGTTAAGTGATTCTTTGTAAGCTGGAGAACAAATTTGCATGGGAACTGCACAGCTTCCTTTATGACTAAGAAAACTGCTCTTGCATCCAGATGACTTATCTCCACTGCTTGATTCTGCCAAGGAAAATCAGATACTTAAAAGGCAGTTGGTTAGGATAACAAATGGTAGTGAAAATAACTAAATCTGCTCCTAAATAAAAGAGATCCGCAGTCACACAGACAGAATTGCAGCCTCCAATCAGCAGAAAAAATTAAATGTATGTCTGTATAATGCACTGTCTAGTGCAACATAGACATGATTAAGCTGGTTCCAAATAAACTTAGGAATTATCAGTGATCTGGATGAGGGGATCGAATGCACCCTCAGTAAGTTCACAGATGACACTAAGCTAGGTGGGCATGTTGATCTGCTTGAGGGTTGGAAGGCCTTACAGAGGGATCTGGACATGCTGGACCGATGGGCTGAGACCAATGGTATGAGGTTCAAGGCCAAGTGCCGGGTCCTGCACTTGGGTCACAACAACCCCATGCAGTGCTACAGGCTTGGGGAGGAGTGGCTCAAAAGCTGCCCGGCAGAAAAGGACCTGGGGCTGCTGGTGGGCAGCCGGCTGAATATGAGCTGGCAGTGTGCCCAGGTGGACAAGAAGGCCAACAGCATTTGGCCTGTATCAGGAACAGTGTGGTGAGCAGGACTAGGGAAGTGATCATCCCCCTGTACTCAGCACTGGTGAGGCCCTAGCTTGAGTACTGTGTTCAGTTTTGGTCCCCTCACTACAAGAAGGACACTGAGGTGTTGGAGCATGTCCAGAGAAGGGCTACAAAGCTGGTGAGGGGTCTGGAGGACAAGTCTTATGAGGAATGACTGAGGGAACTGGGGTTGTTTAGCCTGGAGAAGGGGAGGCTGAGGGGAGACCTTATCACTCTCTACAACTACCTGAAAGGAGGTTGTAGAGGTGGGGGCTGACCTCTTCTCCCTGGTCACAAGTGATAGGACGAGAAGAAATGGGTTCAAGTTGTGTCAGATGAGGTTTAGATTAGATATTAGGAAAAAAAATTTCACTGAAAGGGTTATTAAACATTGTAATAGGCTGCCCAGGGAGGTGGTGGATTCACCATCCCTGAAGGTGTTTAAAAAAAGGGTAGATGTGGTACTTGGGGACATGGTTTAGAAGTGGTTTTGTCAGGGTAGGTTAATGGTTGGACTTGATGATCTTAAAAGTCCCTTCCAACCTCAGCAATTCTATGATTCTATGATTGTCTAGCACAGAACTGGCTTTCTCAGACAAACCTATTCTACTGAGAAAACAGGTAAATTAGCTTATGGTTTGCTACATGCTGTCATGACTAGGCCGTGTTTAGTACACGGGTAACTCACCATCACAACAAACTGCATTGCCTGTATACGCACATGGAGACAAGGTTCATTTTTCAATAACCAATTTCCTTCATGCCTTCTTGATAGAACATCAGCACCACCTGAAATGGACCACCAGGGAAGAACTTTCCTGTGTATGGAAGATGTCTTTGGATGGATTCCGTCAGGTGTTGTTGAGCATACATGGAAAGCAGAAACTATTTGAACATATTATGCTGCAGTCTGTCATTAGAGCAAAAAGGAAATATAACATATAGTTTTATTGGTCTTATTTAGGTACTTAGCAGCCTGGTGCATCAAGTTGAAAGGTGTATTTCAATGGAGCCTAGCTAACCAAAAATGCATTGCTTGCTTATAGTATTTAATTTTATTAGAGAAATCTTAAGAAAGTTGTCAGGAAGTTAGTACTCTGTATTTACCTTAAATCTGGTTTAGATCAGGCAAAGGTAACTCTCATTCTTCCACCCCTTGACCTTTAGCCAGTGAAAGGACATACCAGGCCTGGATTGTTCTAATTGTGATAGCCACGAAAAAGGCTGTTCTGCAATTGGAGATTGTGAAGTACAAGGGCAATGCAGCCACACTGGCTTCCCTGTCACTTTTAGCAGGAATACTTAAGTAGTTGAGTATGCTGCTTTTGTAGCTTTCTTGCACTATGAACTGGTTTAAAATACTTATAAGGAACCAGGACATGCACCATGGCTTGAGTATTTCTAGTTCCAACCCATACCCACTAAACCCTTTGTGTTACCACAAGCTCCTTCTCACATCCTTGGACTGACAGCAGGGCCAGAAAAAGTATTAGAAGTCTCGTTTTAAATCATGTGTGGGATGGACTAGCCACTACATTGGTACTGATAAACTGGCAGGATATCAAACAGGCATAAACTATCCCTTCCTTCTAGTCCTTCCAACATCTCCTCATTACTACAGTCCCTCTCCTCTACGTGGCTCTCTGTTGTTTGCCACAATACTTGAACTTCTTCATCTTCTGGAGACCTCCATCTGTTTGTCAGATTTGACTGCAGCTGACCAACAGGTTGAAAACTGTTAAGAAAAGAGTAAAAGAGGACTGGTTATCCAGGCAGACATCAGAATCACACAGCATCATGCCAGGAGGAAAGCAGATTCAACTGATTCCATAGGAAATTCAGATAGGTATCTTCAGTAAATGAACTACAGAAGCGTGAAAACTATGGTTCCCTGGATTTGAAGCAGCTGCTCTTTTGCAGTGTCTATTTACATCCTCTATCTTGGTTTTCGTGCATTAAATGTGAAAAGTGAAAAAGTTAAATGGGCCCATTTTGTTTACATAGATGTACACTTCGTAAATGTTTGCCACATATCACCATATAAACCATGTCATTTATATTGTGCAAATATATGGCAAATGCATTTTATTGTTGTAATATTTAATCTTTTTTTCATTGGAATACTTGTTGTTTCTTTCATTACAATGAATTATTAAACAATTTTAACAATTCTACCAGCAGCTCTTACTCTGACCTGTAAAGTTTCATGTTTTCAATATGAGACTCACGAATTTGTCTCTTAGGTCCTTTTTCATGGCCACAGCAACTGCAACTAACACATTTGCTTCACAGCACTACAGCAGCTTGCCTGCTCTAGGTGTGGCTGACATGTAGATCTCCAAAGCTGGAGGTAAGCTATAGGACTTATGTCTCTCTACTTGGTGTCCTGGTTTTACAAAAAACAGAACAAGTTTTCTTTTCAGCAATTTTACTTTTCAGTTAAGTCTCTTCTAACTAACTGCACTTTCTCAAATTCACAGCATATTTTTCGGACAGTGTATTCTTCCAGAGTGAGAAGGCCTGGTGTTTACAGTTGATGCCAAGGAATGGTATGCAGAGAGGCTCTTGCTTATAATTACTGCTGTAACAACCAAAGTCAGCTAACTTCGTTATATGTCCCATTGAAGAGTTGGAAGCAGAAGAGTGTAGAGGGGACACACCTGCAGGGAGGAGCGGACAGGGCAGGTGACCCAAAACTGACAAACAGCATATTCTGCCTCAGGCTTAGTATAAAAGCTGAGGGATCAAAGGGTCAGCCTCTTTCTTCAATGGCCAGCATCCCAGGAGGACTCTGTCTGTTCATCTACCTTTCATCCCGATCTGTGCATTCTTGAATCCAGTTCCCATCCATCGCTAAGTCCAGTCTGAGACTTTGCCTGTGCCTGCCGGTGACATGATTGTCATCCCGGGAGCTTGATACTGGTTTTGTATATGTTGTAGACATTTCATTATTTTCTTTTTGATATTATATCTTTTCTTCTGATTATTAATATTTCATTAAAGTAGTTTTAGTTTTCTTTTCAACCCATAAGTTTCCCTCCCTTATTTTCTCTCCCTTCTCTTCTGGGAAGGGAGAGAGAAAGAGAGATATTAAAAGACAGCATCTGTCATTTGTTTAGTAGCCAGCCCACCCCAAACCACAACACTCAGGAAGGCTGAACTGGAAGACATAGACCCACGTACCTACTTTCATGTTAGCAGAGAGGTTGGGTTTTATTGTGAGATTGTGGATATACAGTGATTGTTGCAGGTATAAGTATTAAGCTATAACTCAGTGTAGTGTAACTAAATACAGTCCATAGCTACAATAAAATCTGCTCGAACACTCTGCAGTAAAATAATACTTGAGAAAAATAACAGGTTTTTAATTGGAATGTGTGGGTAGGGCTTTTTATAGGAGGAAGCAGCCTTTTGAATATGCACATATAGATCTTTCAGCACAAGGAGATCTAGACATAGTACTGAAGTGTTAGTACTTGCAAGATCACCAGACTGGTCCCATAAAAATCATCAAATTGGCATAAGCATTGGAATAATAGATGATGGACTTACTACGGGTATAAACTTCTGGTGTTCAGCCCAGTTGTGTTTTCAAGCTGTCCTCTGCAACAATGAGGATTAGAAAATGACGTGTAAAAGATAGTAAGTTTTTAAAAAGTGGAAGTAGCCTGGCACAATGCTATAGCTGATACGACACAGCAACATTACAGTGTTGACTTAGACAAGTGGCTGGGAAAGCAGCTTCCTTTATGGAAGACACTGTCAAGGCATTTTGGTTGTTGTGAAATCATGGTAGTAATTGAGGGGTACATGAATGTCAAAGAGGCAGACAGAGAAGATTGTCTGGATGAGGAGAGTGCCATAGAGAAGACTGTACGTCCCCAGGAGCCAGAAATGCACAAGGGGAATATAATCAGTTACTAACTCTGAGTTTGTCTCAACCCTGTGCTTTTCTAAATGCTCTGTAAGCTTTAGAAACTGGGAGAAAATGTTTAGATTTCACTGTTTAACAAAAAAGTACCTAGTGCTTGCAGTCAGGGAGATAGGATTGCAGCACAAGTAGAGATTGCCGCTGTAACTTGTTGGGTTACCCACAGTTGTGAATGAATGTGCAGGGTCTTCTTGCCATGACAGCTGGCCACAAAAGTCATAGAATCATAAAACAACAGAATGGTTTGGGTTGGAATGGATCTTTGCAGATCAACTAGTGTACTCCACTGCCATGGGCAGGGATATCTTCAACTAGATCTGGTTGCTCAAAGCTCTATCCAACCTGATCTTGAACACTTGCAATGATGAAGCATCCACAACTTCCCTGGGCAACCTTTTCCACCCTCACTGTAAAAAAATTCTTCTTTATATCCAATCCAAACAGGTCACTACAGGCCCTGCTAAAAAATCTGTCTCCATCTTTCTAATAAGCCCCCTTTAAGTTCTGGAAGGCTGCTATGTATAAGGTGTCCCTGGAGCCTTCTCTTCTCCAGGCTGAACAACCCCAGCTCTCTCAGGCTGTCCTCATAGGAGAGGTGCTCCAGCCCTTGGATCACTTTCGTGGCCCTTCTATGGACTTGTGCCAACAGGTCTATGTCCTTCTTATGCTGGACGCAGTACTCCAGGTGGGGTCTCACCAGAGTGGGGAGGCAAAATCACCTCACTTGACCTGCTGGCCATGCTTCTTTTAATGAGTCCCAGGATATGGCGAGCTTTCTGGGATTCAAGTGCACATTGCCCGCTCATGTCCAGCTTTTCATCTACCAGCACCTCGAAGTCCTTCTCCGCAGGATTGCTCTCAATCCATTCATTCTCAGAGAACTTCAGGAAGACCCTGGCTATGCACTAACGTTGTCTACTTAAGATGAAATCCAGGGTGCTGCGCCTTTGCCACCTAGCCCTTAGCCTCGTTTTTCATTTTTATGATTTTTGACGCGTGTGTCAGCCACTTTTTGTGGAGCCCATGCAGCTCTCTGCTGCTGCTGCTGCTGCTACTGCTGCATGGGGGGCTCTGGGGTGTGTGGGGAGAGGAGCCGGGCCTGGGGGG
>NW_009648250.1:4874528-4874876 GCF_000708025.1 Charadrius vociferus | reverse complement strand
GGCTCCTCCCGGTGCTGCGGTTGGTGCTGTCTCCGCAGCCGGGCCGCGAACTCTGGCGTTGCAGTGAGCCGGAAAGTGAAAGTCGCCTCGGGATATAGGAACGTGGCCATGTTTCCTGCCTTGTTTTCTGCAGTGCTTGGGGTCCCTGCTGGTACAGATTTGGCTGAGTGGGATTGTATTTATGTATATTTTTTTCCCTACGAAATACTAGAGAGAGGGGAAATACCATCTCCGTCTTGTACTTTTGTTTGTTTGCTTAGGGAGGTTGCTGATTTGGGCGCTCAGTGGAAATTAGCCAGTGGAGCTTGTAAAGCTTTTGTGGAGTGACTACAAACAAAGGGCAGGAAT